>NC_048596.1:108553400-108853400 GCF_003668045.3 Cricetulus griseus | reverse complement strand
TGGGACTTTCAGTTGTCTTCATTTTCCTAATAAACACACTGAATGAAAACACACAACAGAAATAATGCACCAAGATGTCCTGCACCCTTCCTGTATATCTATGCTCTGAGTTTTTTCGCTGAGAGAGAATGGAGAATTCTCAGGGGTCCCATCCTTAGTAATGCTTTTAAGCCATTACAGGCCTCCCCCAAAGAAATGAATCAACTTAATTGTTCTGTTTCTGAGCAACTCTTGAATGCAGTGATGAACTTATAATAAGAAATAGTTTTCATTAATTTTTAAGTAAATTTAATCATGCCAAGTTTAATATTTATTGTAATAGAGAAATTAAACCTATTGAATTTCCCTAAAATGCTTTGCCCTTTATTTCTAAGCTCTGTGATTCAATTAAACTTGGCATTTTCCCTTTTATTTCCAGTGAATTATAAGAAGTAAAAAAAAAAAAAAGAAAGAAATGAAACCAAACATAACTGGAGGTCTCAGCAGAGTCAGGCAGCCAATACAGCCTTTCTTATCAGCCAAATATAGATTTTTTTTAAAGTCATTTTGCTTAAACCTAAGGTCTGTTACATTTTATAAAACCAAGAGTTGAATAGTTATTATAATATCATACCATTGTACTTAACAAAAGTATAATAAGTATTTTAATACATCATAATTATTAACCCATTTGAGTTTTAAATCATTAATATTTTGCTTACATTTTTTTTTGAGATAAGGTCTTATGTGCAGAGGCCTTATCATGTAGCCTTGAACTTGCTATATAGCCAAGAATGACCTTTAATTTCAGCTCCCCCTACCTCTATCTCAAAGTCTTGTTTAAAATAGGATATTCATTGTAATTATTTGGGAGTAATAGTATGAACTCATATAAACATGACTTTACAAAGGTAATTTGGCAGTTGTTGTCAGGGTGACCCTGGTAGCACAAGTCTCCAATTCTAGCTACCCCAGAGGCTGAGACAGGGAATTGCAAATTTAAGCTATATGCGAACTACAGAATGAGTTCAAGGGTAGCCTGGGAAACCTTGTCTCAAATATGAAAAGGGCTGGGGCATAGTTCGGTGGGAGTGCTTGCTTAGCATGCACAAGACTCGGGTTCAATTTCCAACACAGAAAACAAAACTTCTAAAAGGATTCGGGTGGAGTTAAGTGGTCAAATCCTTACTCAGTGTGCCCAAGGCCCCCAGTTAAATCCCTTAGCGCCCCTCTCTCACACACAGTAAAGCTAGTTGACAATATCACAGAAATGGTATACAATTTGTCTCCTAGTTTTCTAGAACCATTAACTGCTCATTCAGATGGGGAGCAAGGGAAGGGAAAAAGAGATAAACCTGAAAAGTCACTTTGCTATTAGTGTTTCTGAACAGTGAGAAACAAGGAGAAATTTGAATGAGTTTAACATCCCACAGGAGGAATATTTTGAGTGCTTTTCAGATCTCTACTTACAGGCAACTAAAAATGGAAGCCCCACATGAGGTAATGAGAAAGATGTGTGTTGGAGAGCCACAATGACTAACATGCTAGCAAAGCTCTTCACATGGTTTAAAGTAAGTTCTCCAAAGAAAGTCATGAGTTTAGGAGGGCACCAGAGAGATAGATGGTTTAGCAGTTAAGAGCACTTGCTCTGCCAGAGGACGCAAGTTCAGTTCCCAGCACCAATATGAAGGTTCATAACTACTTGTTATAGGCAAAAGTTCATAACTACTTGTTATATAGCCAGCAAAGAAGCTCAGTCTGGCCCTGAAACCAGAGTTAGTGAAAGAAACCCACCTTGGGTTTCTAGAGGCAGTGAAAGAAACACTTAATCCCTGAACCCAGAACCTAAGAAACACATCCTGAGCCAGAGAAATGCACTTTGGCTCCTAGAACCAGAGCCAGTGAAAGAAATATGCCCTGGCCCCAAAACTAGAGTCAGAAAGCTCAAAACAAAACAAAAACATCATCATCAACAACAAAAAAGGGCAGTAAAAAAAAAACACAGTTTGGGCCGGGCGTTGGTGGCGCATGCCTTTACTCCCAGCACTCGGGAGGCAGAGGCAGGTGGATCTCTGTGAGTTCGAGACCAGCCTGGTCTACAAGAGCTAGTTCCAGGACAGCCTCCAAAGCCACAGAGAAACCCTGTCTCGAAAAACAAAAACAAAAACAAAAACAAACAAACAAAAGAAACACAGTTTGGCTCTGAAACCAGAGCAAACTCTGCCCATGACCAACTGAACATGAAACCAACAAACCCTGAGCAGAAAACCAACCAATCCCCGAGCACAAAACCTAGCACCCTGACCCTGAACCCAGAGCCATTGAAAGAAACACTTTAGCCCTGAACCAAGAACCAAAGAAACACACGCTGATTCTGAAGCCAGAGGCAAAGAAATACATTTTGGCCCTAGAACCAGAGCCAGTGAAATAAATACACCTTAGCCTTGAAAATTGAGTCAAAAGGCTAAAACAGGCCAGTGAAAGAAATACAGTTTGGTCCTGAAACCAGAGCCAACTCTGCTCCTGATCAATTAAATCAACCAATCACTGAGCAGAAAAACTAACCAATCCCTGACCAGAAAATCTTCTCCCTGGGAAAACTCTGCCCTCAAGAAGCCATATGCAGTTGCAGGCTGTCCTTTCCCACCCTGGCAGAGGCAGCCATTCTCCTGGACTGCTCCTTCCCAAATAAATCTTGAGTTTTGAGTAAAGATCTTCTTTCACTGGTGTGGACCAGTCGAACCTTTGCTGAGACATTCCCTTGGTGGGGTAAGCAGAATAAACAGTTACATCTGCTGGGAAACTCCCTTAGGAATGGAGCAGGAAAAGCAACTTTTCACCGGAGCTGAGGAGATTGCTTTCTGCAGGAGTTTCTCGTCCCTTTTAGCAGAGTGAAGCAGAACATGTTGGGCTGGAGCTGAGCAGAGCAGAAGGAAAAATGGATAGTTCTGCTAGGACATTCCCTTAGGGGAACTGAGCAGAGCTCAGCTGTAACCGCTCTCTCTAGGAGAGGAACAGGATTGCCACACCCTACGGGAGACCGTCCCCCACTGCATCCCAGCTTCAGGTAGCCTGGCTTCCTGACAAGTTAGGATACCTTATTCAGCCTCCAGAGCTGTCCTATTGCAGCTCCCCAATATAGCCCGACTCTCCGACAAGTCAGGATACCTTTCCCTCCAGAGCTGTAACACTCACACTCGTTTGCACTTGTAACTCCAGTCCCAGCCGGTCTGCTGCCCTCTTCTGGCCTATCTATAAGTATCAGGAACACACATAGTGTGCATACATGTACACAGACAAAATACCCACATTAAAAATAAAAATAATAAATCTCTTTTTTAAAATAGTGAGTTTTGTTTCATATTTAGCATTTAAGCACAGGATGGATGGCCATTTGCCCAAATGTAAAGGGAGAGTGAGTGAACTAGACACACCTAAGTATTGGTCAGAACTCAGAAACACTCAGGCCTGTTAATAAGGTGTTTAATGACTCTATTACCACTAGGCAGAGTCCCATATTGTTAACAGTTACTTTTGTTGTTGCTGTGAGACCTGACAAAAGCAACTTTAAAAAGAAAGGGCTTGTTTTTAGCTCATTGTGTGAAGATACAAGTGGCTCGAAGGTAACCAGGCCAGGAAGGTGTGGTAGCAGAAACATGAAGCAGCTGGTGATGTTGCCTCTATTGGCAGCAAGGAGAAAGCAATGACTACCGGTGTGCTCAGCTCGCTTATTATTATTATTATTATTATTATTATTATTATTATTATTATTTATTATTCAGTCTAGGACCCCAGTCCATGAAATGATGCTGCCCACTTTTTTTTTTTAGGGTGGTTCTTCCCAACTCATTTAGTCCAATCTAGAAACTGTCTTATAGATGCCCAAACTTATTTTTGCTAGATGATTCTAGATCTGGTCAAGTTGACTGTATTAGCCTACGTCACAATTCCAAACCTGTCAACATGATACACAATGTGTGTGCCCAGCCTGTGTCTCCAGAAGACCATCTCTCATGTCCCTTTGCACCTCTGAGCTCACCGCAGAATGAAGCCTCCGAGTTTGTGTGGAAGAGAAAAGGAGAGTCTGGCTTAAGGGAAGCAAAACCAGGCAAGGTGTCCCTTTCAGGTGGGATTTGGTTACTAAGGGCCTGGAGTAGGGCAGTGGTGGGGAAGCAAAGGAGAAGTGGTTCCCAGAATTTGTGGGGGGCTATTTGGAAGTGGCTTCCGAAAAAGACATTTCTTTGGGACTTCCAAACTCCTGATTTGGATGACCACATAACCTTAACTGGGACAGTCACAGCATGGAACTAGAAGCAGTTTCAGGGAAAGAGGCAGATGTTGTCAGTTCAGGAGTTTGAGCTGCCTATGGTGAGCTTACACAGAGTCACAGCTGGCTTGATGAGTGCGTGGGTTTGGAGCCTGGAAATGACATCATTTCTAATCTGGATGCCTTTTAAGCCTGAAACACAATTATCCTGGAGTTCAGGGGAAGCCAGCATTTCCTGTTTCTCTTTCTTGGTATACTAGCTTGTGCTGTTAAGTGCACTGTTAAGTAAATTCCCAAGGATAGTTGAGAAGTACATCATAGCCCTTGAAATTCTGGGAATAGTTTTTGTTTTGTTTTGTTTTGTTTTATTTCCTTTAATCCAGTTGAGTGGAGTATAGAATTCCAAGTTCAAAACCATTCTCCACCTGAACTCCATTATTGACACCAGTCCTGGTTTATTGATCATCCATTCTGCCTCCTTCTGTTTGCCATTTTCAGCAATCAGGAATTTTCTTCTACTGCTTCCCTGATGATTCCTTTTGCTTTATCTTCCTAGAATTCATGTTTCTTGGATACTGTGCCTCTTACATTAGTGGTGTGTCTCTCCCTGTCCTGAGAGTGCAATCTTCATACTATTTTATATCTGATTATTTGGGTCTTGAATAAAGACCCAATTTTTTTTAAATGGCTGTTTTTTTTTTAAAAGGCTCTCATTTTTTGATATTAATAAAAGCCCTTTTCAATTTTCTGAAATGCCCTCTGGCATCTTTTAGGGACAGCCTTTATTACTAGCACTTGCTTCGGATCTCCTTAGTTCATCTGGTTTTCCTCTTCCATTTGTCCAATTGTTCTTAGTGATCCTTCAGTCATATTAAGAAGGGTCTAAGGCAGCGGTTCTCAACCTGTGGAGTGTGACCCCTCTAGGGGTCACCTAAGACCATCTGAAAACACATATTCCCCGGGGCCTTAGGAGCTGAGACACTGCTTCTTTATCCATCCCAGGCAGGTTCACCCAACTGAATCCCAGAGTCCCATCCAGTACCTGGAACTGTATGAAAGGGTCAAAGCATTGGGAAGGTTGAGAACCACTGGCCTAAGGAGTGGTGTTGTTTACACAGGACTGTTTTCATCCCGAGTTTCTCCTCAGAACGAGAGAGTATGTTAAAGTCTGTAAATATGGCATGTCAGGCCAGCAGAACTATTTTGGATTGAGACATAAGGCATAGGATATTTAGATTGTGTCCTCATGAATGTCACAATTGGAAACATATAATTTTTTGCATATAAATGCCTCACATCAATGCTAGAAATTGTGTTACATACTCATGGGAGAGCCTGTAGGTTCCTAGGCCAAGGATAAGCTCTATGTTCCGTGTGAAGGAAATGGCACTGAGTCCTAGGGATGCTGGCATGTACTTGTTTTCTGCTCCTGTTCCCATCCCTGCCACCTACAGCACACAGACTCTCAGCAGAGGCTCCCCCAGGCTTCCCAAACAGACTGAATTTTGCACTTCCCACAGAGCACACTTACAACATCTGGACCAAATGTTATATCTGCCACTTTCACCCAACAGCTTACTTTCACACTTTTTTTTATGTCTGCTAGAAAATTTTTGATACCTCATCTGCTAGTCATTGTACCTGTTGTCTTTGTAGATTGGATCTTTATTGTATCTCTATAATTTCATTTCAGAGGGCCTTTAGGAGAAACAAGATAGCATCTTGAGCCATAATTCACAATTTCATATAAAACTGCTTCTAAATTAAAAGTGTATATGAGTATGTGTATGATTCATCCTCTCAGTGAGTAAGTATATCTATATTCATAGACATTCCTTCATTTAATAGCTGTTTTGATAAGCAAATATTATTTTTCAGGTACTATAGACATATAGTTAAAAAGATATTGCCTGCCAAGTGGTGGTGGCGCATGCCTTTAATCTCAGCACTCGGGAGGCAGAGGCAGGCAGATGTCTGTGAGTTCAAGGCCAGCTTGGTCTACAAAGTGAGTGCCAAGACAGTCAGGACTGTTATACAGAGAAACTTGGTCTCAAAAAATGAAAACCAAAACCCCAAATCAAAAACTAACAGACAAGCAAACAAACAACCCCTCCCCAAACACAGTATCTTACAAATTAGAGGAACCACTTCAAGAGTCACCAGTATAAGGAGGAGACCAGAGCACTTCCTCCAGAGCTGAAGGGCAGAGCAGGATCCAAAGGGAACTGCTGGGGTCTAAGTGTGAGCTGGTCACCAGCTTGCAAAGGTAATGTAAGACATTCTGCCCTGTGCATCAGGTCAGGGGAAGAAAAGGATTTTGTCTAAAAGGCTGAACACACTTCCAAAGGATAATGCATTACCCAGGGGTAACTTCAACTAGGAGCCAGGATGATCCTTTAGCTTTGCCAACCACCTAGCAGGAGGCAGGCTCATGAGAAACACTAGCTGGGTTTTAGGACACAATGAAACTTGGCACACTTGGGTGTGCAGTGGGGATTAAGCCACCAAATTATTTCTGGTTATTATTGGGATTATTTATGGCATTTGTTGAGTAACAATCTAATAGGATTAGGTTTTGCTTGGACATTCCTTTATGCCAAAAAAATTCCATGCTTGTCCTATGACTTCAACTTTATAATTAAAGGTCATTGCCAGTTCAAGAAAAAAATAGGGAGAATTATTTTGATACATTCTACTTACTTCCTTTTTTAGCCAGTCATTCTCCCAGACCTCTCGATAGTTGCCCCTGTCGACAAACTTTACAGCGTTCTACAAGAAAAGTTTTGTATGGAGGAAGAGTTGTCATAAGGTGGTACACAATGTCAGCATTGGTGGGACAGGGTTTGTCTCCACCTTCGCTTTAATTTTGTTTTTAACCATATCCCCAGCCCGATATTTATAGTCTTACACACAAGACTTTTTATAGCAGATGACATTATTTCTTTGTGAGATGGTTTCATATGAATATCATGTTTCAAATCCAACATTCAGTTACTAAGGGACAAAACCTCTTTTTAAAGCATATTTTTAATTTTTAACATTTATTTATTTTATGATTTTGTGTGTATGAGTGTTTTGACTTCATATGCCTGCCTGGTACTGACAGAGGTCACAAGAGGGCACCAGATACCCTGAGACTAAAGTCACAGGTGACTTCGAGATGTCATGAGGTTTCTGGGAATCAAACCTCAGTCCTCACTTTAATCCCAGCAGTTGGGAGACAGAGCGGTCGGATCTCTGTGAGTTCGAGGCCAGCCTGGTCTCCAGAGTGAGTGCCAGGATAGGCTCCAAAGCTACACAGAGAAACCTGTCTCGAAAAACAAAAAAACAAAAAACAAACCTCGGTCCTCTGGGAGAGCAACAAGTACACCCAACCACTGAGCCAACTTTCTAACCCAAGGCAAAACCTTTTAAAAGGAGAAAAACTGAAAGAACATAGCAAACATGAAATAGGGGCTGAGGAATTGGCACATTTTGCAGTGCAAGCATGAGGGTCTGGGTTTAATTCCCAGCACTCACATAAAAAAAAAAAAAATGGATGTTGGTTCCAGGTGGCTTAGGGGGTAAAAGCACATTCTGCATTGGCTTGACAACCTGAGTTCCATCTCCAGAACCAACAGCAAGAAAGAATCAAATCCCCAAAGTTGTCTTCTGACCTCTATGTGTGTGCCTTAGCCCATGTGCACTCACACATAACTTCAAAACAAAACAAAACCAAACCCGGGGACATAGTGGTGTGTTTGCAGCCCCACTGCCTGGGAAACAGACAAGTGAGGGGGCCTGAGGCTCACCGGCAACACAGTGCAGTCTGTTGAGCTCCAGGCTAGTGAAAGCTACACCTGGCTTTCTAGTCAAAATCTTTAAAACACAGCGATGTAGAGTGCACTTTTCCAGGGTTAGATACATAGAGACTAGCATTTAGACAAATTTTACTTCATTCAAAACACTTAATATTTCACTATAGCCATATGACACCATTCATGAAACTGAATAGGAATTCACTTGCTCCTTGAGAGCTAAGGTACTACTTAAATAAGCTTGTTTATCCTTCTATATATTTAGCACTCTATATTTAAGGTAAACACAATGGTGTCTGCTCTATACATTAGAAAACAGAAGTCTGGAAACATGAAGTAATGGATCCTGTTCTACAGCTCATATGTGCTGGGACAGCACAGTAAACTATTTAACTGTGGAAATAACCAAGGCTTCTGTTTTGCTTGGTGGAAGTGATGGTGTGGTGCCGTGAATCAAACCCAGGGCTGTGCACATTCGAGGGAAGTGCTCCTTCACTAAGCTGCATCCTAACCCCCACGCTTGCTTTCTGAGACTGGCTCTGACTATTTAGATCATGGGGCTCCTGCCACAGCCTTCAGAGTGTTCCAACGGCTTACAAGAATGTTCCGCCATGGCCTCCAACCGCCATGGCCTCATGTGCCACCATAGCCTCAAACAGACATCTACTGCCATGGCTCTACATGAAAGAATAGGGGAAGTTTTGCCTCAAGAGAATTTGACACGTACCTGTGTGGCCCATTCCTTCCTTAGGTCCATCTGTATCAGTGTTTCTCTGATTATTCGCTTTCTAGTATCTTCTAGATTGATTTTATACTGTTCTTTAAAAAGAAATTACAAGCCTTAGTGGGGCTAGTCGGAGGTAAAACTGTGATGTTTATAAGTTTACTTTTCATGACCCACTTCCCTCTACACACATCTCACCCCACTCCCAAATTCTCAAGAATATTATTTTTATGAAACATTGAGTTCAGAAGAAAAGCCCCAGTAATTTGCTAACATCTTAATTTGAATTATCTAAAGTCTCCAAGAATGTTTGTATTTTCAAAGGATTCTCTCTGCAGAGGGAGAATTTGGAACAATACTTATATTGCATCTGTCCTTCAGATGGATCACTCAGGATTGGGTGGTTTTAATTTCCCAGCAGGCATATACACACTTAATCATCTGCTTGAGCCTCGTGGTGTACATCCGACTCTAACTAGATTACCAGCGTTCCTGGCATGTGGTTCCTTGAGCAAGGAAGACACAGTGAGGAGAGGGGTTGGGGGGCTGGAGGCAGGAGAACTCAAGACTGTACTGAGCATCCAACAAGGCAGCAAACAGAGATTAGGTGCAAGACTCCTATCCTCTAGGATTTTCTTTTCTTTTCTTTCTTTTCTTTTTTTTTTTTTTAAAAAGATTTGTTTGTGACTAGGTCTACACCTCTGCACAGGTGTGGAGGTCAGAGGATACCTCTGGGGAGTCAGTATCCTTCCACCTTGTTTTTGAAGCAGGGTCTCTTGTTTCTGCCACTAGGCACAGGAGGCAATCCTACTTTCTCAACCTCTCTTCTCCTAGTAAGAGTGCTAGGATTACAAATGCATGCCCCAGCACTCAGGTTTTTAAGTAGGTCCCAGGGATAGAACTCAGGTCCCAGGTTTGTGTGGCTTCTACCCACTGGGCCATTTCTCCAGTCCTATTTATTAATGATAAAACAAAGAAGAAAAGTTTAAGCCTCCAAAGGTGCTTAGGGGTCACATAACCAGTGCTCCTTGGAAATGAAAATGGAGAACAATGGTGTAAGTCTACTTCAGAAAGAGGAGAGAGACAAAGCTACATAAGGGAGACCAGTTTTTCCTTCCCTCAACAGTTATGAAGCTCTTTAATCAAGATGTTGTTGAAGACACTGGCAATGTTGCTGATTAAGCCAGACAAAGACATCTGCCCTCAGCCACGCGCATTCTCAAGGGGAAGCCAGACTTCAAGTAAGAAAACTATTATTTCAGGTGGTGATGTGTGTGATAAAATCAAATCCTCTGTTTCAGATAAGAGGAGGTATTTGGGCAGAGTTTAGACAAGTGATATAGTCACCAATGAGGCAACTGTACTTCTCCAAATGACTTTCATGAGACAATAGTCAAATTCAGTTGTTCATAATAGAATCTATGAAGTATATCCCATACAATATGCAAGATGTTGAAAGTCAAGATGTGTTTTCCCATATGGATAATATTGGAAATCATGTTTGCTAGAGTTTTGGACAGATCCACAGAGCCTTTTTTAACTCACTAATTAAACAAGTATACCATACTAAGACGTCCGTAGACCCTAATTCAGGGCTCTGTGTCAAAGGGGAAATTTGCTTTTTTGTTGTTGTTGCATGTGAAGTATTTATTTTTTGGGAAAAAGGTTTTCCAGCAAATTATAACAAATTTTATCTTTGAAGCTTAGACAATCTTTTTAGCTTCATTTGCTTTTATTTTATTTTATGTTTTAAATTGAAATAGAATTTTATCACTTCTCCCTTTGCTTTCCTTCCTCAATCCCTTCCAGTTATCCTCTTTAACCCTCCTATGCTCCCACTCTCAAGTTGATATGATAGCCTCTTTTTCTTTGATTATATTTGTTGAACACACAGATGTGTATGTCCATGTATGTATGTATGTATGTATGTATGTATGTATGTATGTATGTTTTATGCATGTATATCTCCTGCTGAGCACATTTTCGTTGTTGGTAGGTATATGGTTTCAAGGCTGACCACTCTGCATTGAGCAACCAATAAGGGGGCTCATTCATGGGAGATGCTAATTCTCCTTCTCCCAACAGTCAATAGTTCTTTGTCTAGGGTGGAACTCTGTGAAATTGGGGGCATTTTCTTAACAGAGTGAGGCAGCTACAGCAGAACTCTGGGATCTTGGGCTGATGGAAAGGAAATGGGCAGATCTGATCCTCCAGCAGCTAAACTAAGAGTGCTACTAGGGCACCAGGAAGCTGAGCAAGTTATTCCATCCTCACCTGTACTTTGTATTTTATAGCACTTTCCCTATTAGATGAGACAGCTGAAAGTGAAATGACTCCTGGGTAGTTTTGTATGCCTTTCCCCCTGAACACAAGATATTTTGAAAAAAATATTTTGAAGAAAACTGAATGTGGTAAACTGCCAGCCATTGTTGGGCAGTGGTTGGAGACTTCAGCCCCTGAGTTATGGCAGCCAATAGTGGCTCTTCGGGGACAACTAAGGTAGAGAGGGGAGTGGAGGCAATTAAGAGAGGAAAGCTCAACCCAGTGGTACACAGGGGTCAGGAGAGGGCCTTTGATAGAGTTGAGTAAGATTGTGTGAGGTATAAAGAAGAGAGCTAGGCAGGTTTGATATCTGGGAAGTGAGAAACGGAGGAGGTCTGTGTCAGTCTAGATGGCATATGCTCATCCACAATGTGTCTTTTCTTCACTTTCACTTGGAGTATAATGAGTATTTAACTCTTCCAGTCCATCTCATATTTCTTTCTTTGATTCAGGCCCTAGCCCATCAGGTTAATGCTAATTGTTACTTTAATCTTTAAATTCAGTCATCTCAAAGTTGCTGTGGGTCAGAACTTTAGCTGTAATCTATTTTTCATTCTTAGCATCTGAAAGAAAATGTAATACCTGGAATTGGATAACATAGCAATTCTTTGCTATGAATTACCCAAAGTGGATAACCAAATATATTCTGAAATTACATTGCCATGTTAATACTAAAAAAGCAAAACTAACATGTTACCTTGTTCCAAACTTCAAATAGCACCCTATGGATTGCTTTTTCTTAAAAACAGAGTGGAGTGCACAGCACAAGGGCTATTGTGAAAACCTCCTGGCTGCTTTTTGTGATTCAGTTGGTGCTTCCTGTAGCCTGGACCCTTACTAACCACTTACTGTTGAAGGCAGCCAAAGAAAGCAGGGGAACCTGCTTGGAGAAGTCTGAGACACCACAAGTAGACACTTGAGAGACTGTTGAGTCTGTGTTTCAAGACTGTTGGCTGTTGAGCTGTCCAATGTATCGTGGCCACTTCTGAGAAGCTAACCCCAAACCATGCAGGCTAATGCTTGTTGGCCAACACTGTGCCTTCCAGCTGTCCCTGACTCTGCTTTGGTTTCATTACCCACTGCCTATAGGTGATTGTGGTGTGGTCTTTACTTATATGACTGATCCCGTCTCCAGCTCATGTCCAATCCCTGGTCCTCATTCTCAGTGAAGGCTGACTCTTCGGTCATCAGAGTGTTTGTATAGGTTCTTCAGAAGACTGTCTTTCCCCTTTCCTGTGGTACTGTATCTGTAGTTCTTTGATGCAGGGGACATAGCGTTCTTTGAAATTGGTAACAACTTTTCCTTTGGCCCTTGGTCCTCAGTACCCACCCACCTCCATGGCACCCAACTCAAGCACCACTGTTGTGGGAATTCATTCAGGCAATAGCTTTTGGGGTACCTGCCCTTTTGGGCGTGGTCTGAGGTGCTACATGTGGACTGATAAGCAGAGAGAAGTAGCATGCTCACTCTCTTGTGTGGTGATCTGAGATCTGATTGCAGCTTCCAGTACCTCTGGGAAGGACTATGAGGACTCTCTATCTTATTGTCATTTGTGAGTATTCCTCAAATAAATATTTGATATCCTCTTATTTCAGCTCTCTTGAACTCAATCACCCTAATCCCCATACAGCACCTCTGGTTTCTGTGGGCTCACAGCTGGTTTTCCTGTTTTAAATATGAATGATTTGGGGAGTGCCCTGGCTTTTCGTCTACTAACCACGGGCCTTCTGCTCATCATTTTATTGAATTTGAATGAACTCTGTTACAACTGACCTGACATTTTCTCTGCATTCTCTTTGACGGTTTTGATGTCATTTTGTAAGGAAATAATGAGTTGAGCATGCTGTTCACTCCCTACATTCTTGTACTCTTCCCAATATTCCTTTTCACTGAGTTTTTCAAGAAATAGTTTCTCAGCATCATTTATTTGTATGCGCATTTCTGTTGGAAAGAAAAACAAAACACATGTCATTTCCATCATCCTTGGAACCATTATATGGTACAGTCTGTTTTCACAGTTAAAGAATGATGGTAAAATGTAATTAACTCACAAATACTATAGTGTAATTTTAGGAAATCTAAACTATTAAAATTATTAGATGTCCCTCATGACAAATCAAAGTAAAATTAAACTTCTAACTCTAAAATAGATACATGGCTAAGACTATGCAAAGGAAGGATTATTTGTGCATAGGAACCCACAAACTTAAATCTATGGTTGTTTCAGCAGGGTCTCCATTTGCTCAAGTCTTCATGTCTTATGATGGCTTTGTGAAAATGAGTTTCTTTCAACTTTTTATTTTATGGTGTATGGATGTTTTGCCTAAATGTATGTCTGTGAACTACATGAATACCTGGTACCCGAGGAGGCCAGATGGCATCAGATCCTGGAGTAAGCCACCAAGTGGGTGCTGGGAATTGAATCTGGGTCCTCTGAAAAACACAGGCTCAACTGCTGAGCCAATTGTCTAGCACCCCCCCCCACACACACACATACACACATACACACAATTTCTTACGTAGAGTGGCTTTTTCCAGTCATTAACACCTCTGGGAAAAGTGATTTCAAGTCCTTTGCAGAAGCTAACCTTGAACTTTTAATTTCCCTGACCCAAGTGCAAGGATTACAGGAATGCCACCAAGCTCAATTTTGACAGTCACTTTTATCAGTCAGTTGTTTGATTCGGTCATTTAAATTTACATTTTTGGCTTTTCTTTTGAGAAGCGCTAGCATATGACAGTCAGAAACATGTTTCCTCCCATTTTCCCACATTGTAATACTGCAGACTTCTCGGATTAAATACTCACAAATACTGAACTATTCAAACCTAAGCTTTTTGGCTTACCCTGGTGAACTTGCTAAGCATGATTCAGTTCATAGGCCCAAATATAACATTGCTGAAAGACTGTATGTGGGAAGCAGTGCTCAGAGCCATGTACAGTGGCTTGGCTCACCCCTCACACTGTCTTGTTGGAGAGTCTCTTGAAGGCAACTCTGTACTAATCATCCCTGCAAATCCAGCCTTCTTAGACCTGGAAATTAGCTGGTTGGCTCAGTAAATGTTTCTTTATGGGATGCCCTGAGTCCAGAGTTTTAAGGGACTCTGGGCATGGTTTCCCTAGATACACATAAGATCATAAATACCCTAAGCGGTGCCAGATGGGCAACTGTCCTCCTATTTGGCAGACTGCTACTATCTGAATCCTTGCTACCTTTTGCTCTTGAGGGGAGGACTGGTAGTTGTTGTTGAAGTTTTAGAGAGAGAGATGGAGATACAGGTTGGCTTGTTTTGACTCCCCTTCCCCCTTCCTTTCCTACCTAGTTGAATTTTATCCACTTGAAAATGTTCTAGCTAAAAGCTGGGAGGCAAAGGCTCCCACAGTGTCTCTCAGATCTTCCTGAGCACCAGAGATCCCCAGGAACTTGTGAATATGCAGATTCTGTGCCATCCAAGCACTAATCAGGCTTGGTTCTGCTTAGCTTCCAAGATCAGACTAGTTTAGGTGCGTTCAGGGTGGTATAGCCATAGCTTTCCACAGTTGAGGGCCATTGGTGGGGGCGTGGGTGGGGAAGGACTCAGTTTTCATTAAGGGCTGGCCACTGGGAGTTTGACCAAGCTCTAGTGAGTATATGAGCAACAGAAATTGAACTTTTTTTCCCCTTTGTCTTCTTTTTTGGGAAAGAAAGTCACAAGTGTGTGTGTGTGCACGCGTGCGCGGGGCGGGGGGGGGGGGCGGAGGGGGGTGGGGACGGACAAACCTGGGAGGACTGGGAAGTGAGCGTAATCGGGGTACATAATGTGGAATTCCAAACAAAACTATTATGTGGGGAAAAAATGCAGATGCTGATTCAGAAGGCCTGGGCAGGATCTGAGAGTCATTGATTCCAAGAAGTTCCCTCATGACAAGGTTCCTCTCCAAGGGATTGCCTGGCATGCATGCAGCTGTCATATTAGTTCTTTCCTGAGGCAGCTGCTGTCTCTCTCCCTCCCTCTCTCTCTTCCTTGTCTCTGTGGCTTCTATAGAAGCTTCACATGTCTTGCCTTACCCCTACTCTAGTAAGACATCCAAATTGGCCCCTGCCCTGTTAGTATGTGTCCTGGTTGATGTTGTTGCTGCTGTTGCTATTGTTGTCTTCATGTCAACTTGACACATGCTAGAGTCATTTTGGAAGCGGGAACCTCAGTTGAGAAGATACCCCTACTGGACTGACCTGTGGGAAAGCAGGATAAATTTTCTTGATTGATGATTGATGTAGGAGGGCCCAGCCCATTGTGGATAGTATCACTACTGGGTTAGTAGTCCTGAGAAGGCAGGCTGAGCAAGCCACCAGGAGCAAGTCAGTGAGCAGCACTCTTTCATGGCCTCTGCTTCAGTTCCTGCCATGAGTTCCTGCCCTGACTTCCTTCAGTGATGGACTGTGAGCGCAGAGCTGTAAGCTATAATAAATGCTTTCCTCCCAATGTTGCTTTTCATCGTCATGTTTTATCACAGCAATAGAAACCCTGAGACAGCATGGCACCCCTGTGCCTCCATACTAACAGGTGCATCTCAACTGGAGCCGTTGCCAGAAAGTGGTTTAGCCAGAGCACCTGAGCAGCCATTGTAATGTCATTTGCCAACTCAAGGGATCATTGTCAAAGGGGTTTTGGAAATGTCAGCAAGAAGTGTTGGATTAAAGAAGAGATATAAGATACGTGCAGATCAAAACTACACGTGTGCTTTACCAGAAGGGTCACATGTTTCCAATAGTAAGAGTAGGTCTGTATCTTCTACTGCCATCCCCAGAATCATTTTCCTAATTCCGCTTTCCCCATTCTAAGCTCTCTTTCTGCAATCCAACATGGTGTTCATGATTATATTCACTTTGTCATGCCCAAATCTAAAGCAAAGAAAGGTAAAGCCAATGAAGCCCTTCAATAACAGAACTTCATAAAAAAGAACAACCCCCATGAGAGCTCAGAGCTCAGAACACCATTGGGGCTGGGACGCAGATGGATTCCATTCCTGGCCTTGCTCATTGCCCTAGTCCTCCTCCTCACATGGCCTCTGCCCACTTCATTCTTTCCTTCTCCTCTCTGCATCCCTGGAAGGACTGTGACTGCGGTAGAGATGATGTCATTGGAAATACAGTCACAACATTTTGAACGCATTTGGAAGACAAAGGCATTAAGTCACGAATGAAGGCAATATTCATGATCATTTCCCAAGTTCCTGACTCACCTTTCAAGTTTTTCTCCTGGTCTCTTTCAAACTGCCACTTTTCCTTCATTGCTTCTTCCACCTCCTCTCTTGTTATAGCTGGGACGCCCTCTGCCTTCTCCTCAGTCAGTTCTTTTAGGAGGTTTTTTACATGCCATTTCTGTTCATCTTTCAGGCGTCTATTCTGCCATAGAAAGCAACAGTAGTTAAAGACATCTGCTCAACTGTTTACACTGTTTACCCAGTGAGGCTTGCAAAGTGAGAAGAAATGTTTACTTAAATAGGTATACAGTGCTGCTTCCAAGAGCTTACAGGACATAAGATTCAAAATCAAATAACATCGATCAGTACAATAACCATCAATAGAATGCTGTATTTTAAAGAATATGCTACCAATATACCAGTTTATCACCCTCCCACAGGCTCCATGAACAATTAAGCCAATCTTGGAGCTAATTATTTTGAAACTCCCATCAGTCCTGTTCTTCTCTAGTCTCCCTACTTAGTCATCTACCACGTGCCAGGCTGTGTGCTGGGCACTTGAGTGGTATCATTAACAACATAGAAAAAGGTCTTGCTATTGTAGAAACTCAATTATTCTTCAATTTCATCACAAATGACCCTACTTCCTTCCTGTCTTTTTTTAAAAAAAAAATAATAAATTTATGGCACCATATGGTTGCTGGGAATTGAACACAGGACCTCTGGAAGAACAGTCAGTACTCTTAACCTCTGAGCCATCTCTCCAGCCACACCCCCTTCCTGTCTTTTAGGAAGATGGTTATTCACCATTCCAGACTTTACACTTGAAATAAAAGTTATTCTTGTGGGTGTCTGATCCACACCAACCTGCCCTATAGTAATTACCACTATGAGTAATTATGAGTCTTTTACAGTGAAGTCAGTGGCACCAGAAAATGACTTGAATTCTTGAGAAAAGACAGGGGTAGCAATATAAGTAATTGCATAGGTAAATGTGAAACTTATGTAATTCTACTTTTTGAAATTATTTTACTTGAAAAACTATGTAGAGCAATAAATATAAACTTACATTTCGTTACCAACTAACCAATCATAATTTGTAAAGTGTGTTTTGCATGATAAAGTATCTGAAGAGGGGGCTGGAGAGATGGCTCAGAGGTTAAGAACACTTGCTACTCTTCCAGAGGTCCTGAGTTCAATTCCCAGCAACCACATGGTGGCTCACAACCATCCATTATGAGATCTGGTGCCCTCTTCTGGTGTGCAGATATACATGGAAGCAGAATATTGTATGCGTAATAAATAAAATCTTTAAAAAAAAAGTATCTGAAGAGGGAGGGCATAGAGCAACAGCTTTGTATGCTGTAGAGATTGAGTTGGTATTAATTTTAACTAGATGACTATAAATTAGGATGTTAATTAGAATCCCCAAGAAAGTCACTAAGAAAATAAAATGTAGTAACAGAATAATAGTTAGAAGGGTCCATTAGAAAATATGTAACACAGCCCAGCGTTGGGGGCGCACGCCTTTAATCCCAGCACGAGGGAGGCAGAGGCAGGTGGATCTCTGTGAGTTCGAGGCCAGCCTGGTCTTCAAAGAGAGTTCCAGGACAGTCTCCAAACTTACAGAGAAACCCTGTCTCAAAAAACAGCAACAACAAAAAACACAAAAACAAAAACAAAACAACATAAAAGCTGTACCTTAAGACTCTGAAGATCTCCCCATGGAAGGCCTCACCCTCCCTGAGGAGCAGAAACGCTATGGGATAAGTAGGGTGTTAGTGGGGGGCAGGGGAGGAGGGGAGGGAGAGGGAACTGGGATTGACATGTAAAACAATCTTGTTTCTAATTTAAATTTTAAAAAATGGGGAAAAAAAGAAAACATGTAACACAAAAGACAGTAATGGAGGAAGAAAAGTAAGAACATGAAACAGAAAACTAAGAGCAAGAGGTGGATGTGGTAGCACACACCTATAATCCCAGCACTCGGACGGTAAAGGGAGGAAAGAGATGGCTCAGGGCTGACCTGTGCTTCCCTAACCACACCTGACTTAGGTACTGACCTGCGGAGCATGTGCACCAGCCCCTTTGGAGGCAGTTCATTCTTCTTCCCTGCATTGGATCACACCGTGTGGGCCCTCTAATTTACTGACAAGGCCTCTCTTCACTCTCACTGCCCACCTGTGCCTGCTTTAATTCTTGTGGCACAAGTACTGACCACTGTAACAACATCAGAGTCACGGGCATATTGCTAGAAGCTTGTCAAGTCCCATAGATCAGTGTGGAGTGGACAGGGGCTCTCATTTCACAAGAGGGAAACTGAGGCCGATGCCAAATTTTGCCAAAAGATATCACTAGAAAATTGTACAGTCAGAATGCAAACTCAGGACTCTGACACCGGGTTCCATGAAAATGTAAAGACACAGCTTTTAAAAACAAAACTGAAGTCTGGTATGGTGCACATGTATAATGTTAGCATTCAGGGGGCTGAGTCAGGAGAATCATGAGTTCAAGGCTAGGCTGGGTGGCAGAGTGAGATTCTTTATGGGGGTGGGGAATAAACAAAAAAAGCCAAATAAAACAATTAACTGTGGAAGTTTCCAGACCATACAAAGTCAATCAGTGAAGAAGGTCTGTCTTGGCTCTCCTTGTGGCTGTGAAGTCTGAGAGCATAACTTCAGCTCGTTATCATTTTCTGCTTACGGATATTATTTCTATATTGAAATATATATTAATATGAATAACCATCATCCCCTGGCTATTGGTATTAATCGTATTTTTAAAAACTTTTATATATGTATGTATGTATGTATGTATGTATGTAGTGTGTGTGTGTGTGTGTGTGTGTGTGTGTGTGTGTACATGCATGGACAAATGCCACAGAGCATATGTAGAGATCAGAGTACCATTTGTAAGAGTTGGTCACTCTGTCCACCATGTGGCTTCTGTGGAGCAAACTTGGGTTGCCAAGCTTGGTAGCAGGTGCTTTTACAACTGACTGAGCTGGTGACCCTTAAACCGACTTTTACAAAATAATCTGTAAGTATGCCGTTAGTAATTTTTTTTTTTCGAGACAGGGTTTCTCTGTGGCTTTTGGAGGCTGTCCTGGAACTAGCTCTTGTAGACCAGGCTGGTCTCGAACTCACAGAGATCCGCCTGCCTCTGCCTCCCGAGTGCTGGGATTAAAGGCGTGTGCCACCACCGCCCGGCGCCGTTAGTAATTTTAACAATTGGGATTATATGGTTCTAAATGCATTTACATATGCACACTCTGGGAAAAGCTGAAACTATGATTCAGAGACGGAAAAGAGAGAAGCAGTGTTTTACAGTCTGGATAAACAAGAAGTGCAAAGGTAAATGTGATTTCTAGGGTGTCCGTCCTCATGATCTAAGTAACATGATTGAGCTGACTTCCACTGGCATCTTCCACACCATGGGAACAGTAGTGCTTGTTTGTGCTTGCCTCACATGTATGTAGAAACCCAATAAATTCTAAGCCAGCTGATTCCAAGCACTGAAGGTACATTCCGTCATTGTCCCGGCACGCATGCTCAGTGCCTGCCCACCGTTCCAAGTCTCACTCACCCTGTCATGGTACCTCTGATTCTTATCCCTCAGCTTCTTGATATGAAACATGAATCGCTCCACTGCATTCTCCTTTATCTCACGGCTGAGAAGAAGCAAAGAAGCGTGGGTTAGTTACCTCAGGAAAAGACAGTGAGGCTACATTTTAATTTTAACCAAATTACCAAATCCCTTCAAAAGCTGATTTAGGGATAAGACTCTCCTCTATGAGATTTTGTCAGGCTTTTTTTTTTTTTTTTTTTAGGTTTTTTTTTTGGGGGGGGGTCCTCACTATGTAGCCCTGGCTGACCTGGAACTCGCTGTTTAGACCACTTTGGCCTTGCACTCGGAGAGATCCTGCCCCTGGCTCCTGAGTGGTGGGATCTAAGGAAAGCTAGTGTTTTTCACTTTTTAAATTCATTAAAATATATATTGGGAAGACATTAAGCTTTTAAATGAAGCATTTTTATTTCACAGATGTAATTTATGTTTTAATTCTCTATAATCCTGCTTAAAGAAAACCTAGGAGGGAGCACACAGAAAACATGCTTTCAATTCTATATATTCTTATCCAGAGATGCATCTAGAGTTCTAAAAGCATTCAGACAAAAAAAAAAAAAAAAAAAAAAAAAAAGAAACTCCAAGATTGTCCAAGGCAAGCACATCTTGGACTAACTAGGGTAACATAGGCATGCCCACCAATTCATGCTTGTTAGTGTGTGTTCTTTTCTGTGGATTAAAGCTTCCCTGCCACAAAGCATTTCTTTAGCACTCAGTATGTATTTGCTGACCATCGGCCCATGTGAAAAACAGAGAAGGAAGGGCACAGGCACAGGCACAGGGCATTGATGACTGTTTCAAGAGCTGTGTATTCCATATTTCTGGAAGAGAGTAAATCTTGGAACTCTGAGTCTGAAATTGGAGTGAGGCTTCAACCTCACTTCATCCAAACTCCTGTTTCAGTTAAAAAGAACAGTTTTAAATCTTGCTTCTTACCATTTCTTGCCTCCTTGGACACAGGCAAATCAAATCTCAGAACCGAAAATTTCAGGCTGTCAGATAAAGAAGCCACACCCAGCTCAATGTATTGCTATGTGGAATAAATCAAGAAATCACACCTGAAGGGTGCCCTCAAAGAGAGCTCATAAATTCTTGTTGAATCTGACATATTCTCAGCACTTTCTCCAAAATATCACTTATATTTATGACCTTGTATACTTTAGGGGAGAGAAAACTAAGGCTCCTTCCTTCCACAAGACAAGAAAATCTGAAATAAAAGTTAGCTAATCATACAGTGGCCCTGCAAAAAAAAAGATGTCAGAGTTTGAATTCCAAGAACACTGGTTTCTCTCTGATTTCCCATTGCCTGAATAGTACACATAACTGCTTTTGATCTTAGCTTAGTCTTCTGTGAAAAAAAAAAAAAAAGATTAGGAATGGTAAGATGGCCGGCTGACATGCTGGATGCCAAGACTGACAGCCTCAGTTTGATCCTAAGACCGCGCTCACATGCTCACACCCATACACACACACACACACACACACACACACACACACACACACACACACACACACACAGACGCACACACGCACACATACACGCTAAATCAATGTCTAAAAACATCAAAGGAGATGAACTCCATTCTACCCTACAGGAAAAAGAAAGCCTCTGGCTAAATACAGTTTTTGCTTCTGATAAAAGAAGTAATTATCAGTGGCTTAGGCCTTTAATCCCAACACTCGGGAGAGGCAGAGGCAGGCGGATCTCTGTGAGTTCCAGAACAACCTGATCTACAAGAGCTAGTTTCAGGACAGCCTCCAAAGCCACAGAGAAACCCTGTCTCAAACAGAGAGAGAGAGAGAGAGAGAGAGAGAGAGAGAGAGAGAGAGAGAGAGGCAATTTCTCTCCAGCCTTGTTTCCTGGTGCTCATGTGTGTGTGCATGTGCGTGTGCGTGTAAGCGCCAGAAGCCTGGACCTTATTCATATTACACAAATGATTGACTACTGAGCTATACGTCCAGCTTTCTAGCTCTCATTTTTATGGATAAAAATAAAAATATTATAAATAAAAGTTATCGGAACTGTACAGGGTACTCGCATGATTTCTGATCATGGGAATACACTTGAATAGGGTGACTCCATGGCTACAGTTAAGAACCTTCTTTGGTGATGACTGAACACTCAGTGAGCAGACCAGAGACTACATCCACCCCAACCCACATCCTTTTAAGATACTAAAAATGTTCTTTGTTTATCTGCAATTCTAATTTAATTATCAGCTTGTATTTTTATTTGTTACATCTGAAGATGCTTGCAGCCTCTACCCTCTGAGCATTTAGGAGCAAATGGCTGAGGGTTTGCTGTCCTGCTCATCCTGGGTGAGCAGTGTTGAAGACTGATTACTAGCCCAAGTTCTTAGAGAATTCCTAACTGTTTTCTGCTTCCCTGACCGCCTTATGTGGGTCTAACTGACTTCCCTTGGCTTTCTGAAGAGGTGGGTTTACCGGGAAGCATTGAAACTTAACTTAAGAACTCCACACTCTTGGCTGTTATGTGGAATTGCCTTGTTGTTTTCTAATTTTTTCCCTTTTTATATGTTCCCCAACCAATGCCTTAGCATATTATATATCATGCTGAAAGCAGAAGCAGGTAGGATGATAAACCCATACATATTACAGTGATTTTTGTTTTCAAGAACTTGCTCTGTAGATCAAGCTGGCTTGAACTCAGAGATCCATTTGCCTCTGCCTCCAGAGTGCTGGGACTAAAGGCGTGCACTACTATGTCTGTCTTCTACAGTAATCTTAAAAGGGTTCAGTGCTATTACAAAGCACAGTGGTTTTATGCGCCATCTCCCTCCAATACAGTTAAATGTTACTGGTATACAGATATCTCCTTCCATGTAGTATCATTGAAAATTTGAGGATGAAAACAAACTTTAAAAAAGACTTATTTATTTTTATTTTATGTGTATGGGTATTTTGCCTGCAAGCATGTCTGTGCACCACTTGTAAGCCTGACACCCATGGAGATCAGAAGGAGGAGTCGGATCCCCTGGAACTGGAGTTACGGATGATTGTAAGCCACCATTTGGGTGCTAGAAATAAAGACTGGGTTCTCTGGAAGAACAGGAGATGCTCTTAACTCCCAGAGCCATTTCTCCAGACCTAAGAAAAACAAAATTCTAAAGTATTGTATATTTCATCCAGGGTGTATTTAAAAATTACTGTGTAGAAATGAACAGTTTGAAACTAAATAAATACATCATTTTATTAATCTAACAAATCAGAAGACAAATTTGAATTTCAAAATTTTCTATACTTTTCTATACTTTTAAAAACAAATCATAATCACACCCAAAACTGTATTCAGCTACTTTCATTGTAGAAAGCCAAAGGAAAAGTGTAAGGGAGGAAAAAAAAAAAAAGATCACTAGAAACCATCACCTTATGGCATATCTAATATCAGCTCTTCAAAGAGTAACACCCCAGGGAAGCTCACAGCCTTATTGTTTTGCAGCCCTGTATACGTGGTTCTGCCTGATCCAGAGTCAGGGCTGCCGTAGCAGCTGCTTCTCCTGTACACTCACTAGTGGGTGGGAAAGCACATGGTTCCTGGCAGCCATTTCAACACTCAGCTGAGCACTTTAAACTTTTACTTCCTACACTGATAGGCAAAGCAAGGTCTTAGTGTTAACTCCATGAGTGTGATTTTTGCACACAGAAAAGACTCACCGGTGATTATTACTCAAGAAATACTGAGTTTACACTATGTACCAGCTATGCTGGGCATTGTGCAGACATAAAATTCAGTGTTCAGAATTTGTTAAAGAACCAATCAGAAATCACCTTCTAGTGATTTTCCTTCATTTCAGCTCTGTTTAAACTACCTGCTCCACATAAAAACAAACCTACAAAATACCCATTCAAATAAACTTTGGTTTCAAAGTTTTTATTGGTATTTTCTATTTTTTAAATCTATAACCATATGCATCCCTACTTCTCTGCCTATTTCTATACCCAATGTAGGAAAACTAGGTATAAAGGAGAAAATAAGGATCATTGCTCAGAGATGATAGCTACATAGATTTAGCAGAGAATCCTTTCTACAAACACAGCCACAAAATCTCATAGTCTCATTGTCCTTGGATAACATTTTTAATGTTCAGCTGCTCAGAAACCATGAATCATTATCTACTGTGTGCTTACAGTTGTATTATGACATGGGACAGATGGAGAAATACAAGATGCTGCCTGGGCAGTCCTTTCTTAGGTGGTGAAAGGTGATGTGGCTACTTGCCATGTGACAAAAGTTCTGCTGCAGGGAACACCCAAAATAAGCAAAGGGTCACCAGTAGAGCGTGGGCCAGCAAGCCTTTGGCTGTTATCATCCATGGGATTATTTATTTCATTTTTGACACATTACAGAGAACACAAACATGGGAATTGTCATTTTATGTCAATCACAAGCTCATGAAAAACTTGTAGCATTTCTCTCTGTGTAAACCTCTGCTAAAGAGGGAAAGACTACCCAGTGTCCACACCAAGGAGAGAGAGAGCTGCAACTGGGTGTTATCCCAAAACCACAGAGCATGTGAGAGACCAGGCTGTGTTCACAGAGCCTTACTTCTACACTGCTTGCAGGAGAAGAAAGATCAAAGTTACATGAGGGTGGTGCATTGTCATTACCTTTTCCCAGGAGTTGTTTCTTTGCTAGAATTCTCACCCCTTACTCTCTGCTTTCTAAACCAGATGAGAACACAGGTGAGAGTTTCTGTAGGAGAATTTTCCCTGATTTTTCTTTACTTCTTCTTCTTCTTCTTTTTTTTTTTTTTTTTTTGGTTTTTTTTTTTTTGGTTTTTCGAGACAGGGTTTCTCTGTGTAGCTTTGGAGCCTATCCTGGCACTCGCTCTGGAGACCAGGCTGGCCTTGAACTCACAGAGATCTGCCTGCCTCTGCCGCCTACCTCTGCCTCCTGAGTGTTGGGATTAAAGGCATGTGCCACCAATGCCTGGTGTGCAAAACAATTTTCTTCAAACAGGCTTAGTCATCAGTATCACAGCCTCCCGTCCCCCACCTTTCAACCTTGGATCCCTCCAATGAGTGAATCCCTTTCATAATCTCGGTGCTCTGCTTGCACTGGCCCTTACACCAGCTGAGTCTGCCCTCTGTCCCTCATTCTGATGTCTGCTATCTCCTGAAAATGATATGCCTTTTCACACCCTGGTGTCTTTCCATAAGCCATATTCTTCCACTCCTCTCCCCAGTGCTGTCTTCTTCAAGAGAGCAACTCACATGGCTTTTCCAAACCCTCTGACTAGGTCAAGTCCTTTTCTCCCTCTCTACATGTCTCCCCCATGCTTCATCATAGCAGGGACCATGTGGTCCCGCTTACTGCTGTACTCTGGGCCCAGCACTTGGCATACATGAGAAACATGCAAATATTTGTTGAATGAAAACACAAATGATTTCATTCTTTTTTGGAAATTTACTAACACTTTTCCATGGATTCCCTTTTAAAAATTACACATTAGAACACCTATCCAGTGCCAAAACTTAATGTTCATAAGCTCTCAAGAGGCTATTTGTTGAAATAAAACATCTCCAGCTCCTGGGAGTGAGACACCATGAAATGTTCTCATTATTAAAAGTAATTCTTAAGCCAGGAGTTATGGCACATGCCTGTAATTCCAAAACTTAAGAGACAGAGGCAGGAAGATTATCACTGAAGTAGAAAGATTGCCACAAGTTCAAGGACAGAGATTTCACCTCAAAAAACAAACAAAACAAGGTAGACAGTGACTGAGGAATGACAGCCAAGGTTGTCATCTTGCTTACACACACACACACACACACACACACACACACACACACACACACTCCTCTAAACCGCTTAGATTTGACATGTAGTTATTTAGAAATAATACAAGCTGGAATACTAAGAAATAGAAAGGTAAATAAAGGGAAATGCCACCAGGTGTTAGTGGCACATACCTTTAATCCCAACACTCGGGAGGCAGAGGCAGAGGCAGGTGGATCTCTGTGAGTTCGAGGCCAGCCTGGTCTCCAGAGCGAGTGCCAGGATAGGCTCCAAAGTTACACAGAGAAACCCTGTCTCGAAAAACCAAAAATTAAATAAATAAATAAATAAATAATAAATAAATAAATGGAAATGTCTGCCCTTACTCTCAGTTGACACTACTCCACAATGCGTTTTAAGAGGCGAGCCAGCTGGCTGTTGTTTGTGTGAAAAAGGACACACAACACAATGGAGGGAGCCAAACCACATCAAGGAGTGCCATTTCATGGATACCACTTGGCCTATGCACACAGCACAAGAGTATAGCATCTCTAATCCATCACAATTTTTTTGGCAATGCTTAGCTACATCACCGGCATGGGCAGTCACTTGTCTTCACAATGACTATGTCTGCACAGGGCCATTTTCAGATTCAGAATACAAACTTACTGATAGTCCAGAAGTGCTTCGCTCATAGGCAGCTTCCCATCTTTTGTTGTAATATCTTGAGCCTCCTTTTTACCACCTTTCGCTGAGCTGTCCATGGTTCTGGTTGGCCACTAAGAATATACCTAAATAGCAAACAGACGTAAGAAAAGTGAGCCAGCTCCATCTTGGCCCCGTCTACTTGTGATGAGTCTCAAAAACCACCACTGGGGTTATCCTGTCCTGGCTGCTTCTTGAACCCAGATCTAGCATCATCCACAAGGCTGGAGAACTGTCAAGCAGCATTGTCCATCATTCTTCTTAATGACCAAAGGCCTGACTTTCTTTCGCTCTTTATTTCTCCACAGCAATGAGCACTGTGTGTTACAGCAGCTCCATAAATGTCTATTTTTAAAAATCCCACAAAGGAATTGAAAGATTGTAGGAGTCAGGGGTCAGGGGAACTGGGACAAAATAGTGTCTTCTGGACATGGCAGGCCCACTGAAGGAACCACAGCAGATTTGACTGCCTACAAAGGTCGAGTAAGCCAACATTCTAGCATGCTTGGTGAAGATAATCATGATCCCTCACCCAGCTAAGGAGCTCTTGACAGTCAATGGCTACTAGGGGAGGCTATTAGCTATGTGCCAGTGATGGCTCTACACTCACACATACATGGACAACACAAATTCGACTCAGTAGATTATAAGAAAAAAAGAGGACATTGAAATTGGGGGTAGGGGTAGGATTGGGAGGACAGGAGTGGACCATGGAGTTGTGAGTGAAATATGATCAAAACATATTGTATGTATTATATGCAAAGAATAAAAAAGTATATATTTTAAAAGGGTTTTTTCTTAAGAATCAAGATGCAAGGACATGAAAGAATTGTGTTTAGCCAGGGCTGTTGCTATACAAATCACAAATCACACTCTGAAATATTTCTTAGACACCCAAGAGATTTACAAATGCAAATAACTGTAATGATGTTGCATCATTAACTTTTCATAAGCCATAAATTCCCTTTATGTGAAATAATTAAGTTATTAATAATATATTTTTCTTTATTTATTCTTCTCTCCTATATTACATCCCAACCACAGTTTTCCCTCTCCTCTCCTCTCCTCCCAGTCCCTTCCCCACCTCCCTTCTCCCCCAGATCCACTGCTCCTCCATTTTCCGTCAGAAAAGGATGGGCCTCCCAGCTATATTAACTAAACATGGTATAATGTTAGAACAAGACTAGGCATATCCCTCATATTAAGGCTGGACAAGGCAGCCTAGGAGGAAGAAAAGGGTCCCAAAAGCAGGCAACAGAATCAGAGACAGCCCCTGCTCCCACTTTATATGAAATAATTAAATTATTGATAATTTTTTTTAAAAAAAGGAAAACCAAGACCCACTACTGGTCAATGTTGGAATGAAGTAGGATACTTGACGGGTTTGACTTAGGTACCAAGGTACACTTCTCAGAATGTAGCTTTCCCTAGAAGATTTTTTTAAATCTAATTTCCATTGCTTGTTATTAATGAATCTGTAGTTTGCTATGTTGGGAAACACAATGAGACTTGTTTATGTGGTTGGAACTTTATAGAGTGAGCCTGTGAAAATTCTTTCTCACCCTACAACAGACACAACAATTCTTGTTGAGTAAATACTTGGTTAGGTGGGACAATCAGGCAGACACATGTTTTAATCCTAGACCCCACCACTTACTTTTTATGTGATCTTCAGAAACTTACCCTTTTTCACTTCAGATTCCTCATCTCCCACACAATTGAGAATGACAGTGACTTTATTCCAAGGTCTGTGGTGAACTAGGTAATCAAAAATGTAAAGTACATGCATAGTGTCTCACATATATGAAGCGTAATAAGCCATATGTCTCTCTTCAGTTATAGATATATATTATCTTTCTTTAAATTACAGGCAGCTGTACAGCAGAAGGGGGTCTGTGTGCTACAGATTCCAATCCACAGAGTTCACTGTGGCCTGGCTTCAACAATGACTTGGGTCACAAATTGGCAGTCTGTGTAGATCTATATGGGTTGTCTAGATCCACAGTGAGAAAATGCTCTGAAATCAAAACATGCTATTCTCTATAGACTTGCTTCTCATACTCTCAGACTTCTAGCCATGTTTTCTTCATGTCTGAGTTTTGTAGACAAGTACACATCTAGGTAAAAAAGACTTACTAACAGTGTTTTTTTTTGTTTTGTTTTTTCATTTGAGACAAGGTCTCACTCTGTAGACTTAGCCTGTCCGGAACCTGTGGGAATCCTCCTGACTCAGCCTCTTGGGTGCTGAGATTATAAATGTGAGCAACCTACCATACTTGTCTTCTTTGTGACAACCATTTACAACAATTCAGTAAGCTCCACACCAAAAAATTATAACAACACAGTTTATGGAAAATTATCGGCTAAGAAAAATCTGCTCTCTTTGTTTCCAATGCCATGCTGAATTTTTATATCATTTTCTATCTTAAAATAAGAATTTTTATCTTTATACAAAAGCATGCTAATGTTTCATTTTAAAACAGTAACTTACTGTTCAATTCTTTTCTTACTCTACTATATTTTTTTTAAGTTGAAACAAATGTCAAGCCTAGTCTCTCTTTGTGAGTCATATGGAAAAGATCAAGTGTTATGGTCTCCTGCAGCATTGCCCATCTGGTGCTGGAGAAAACAGCGACCTCATCTTGTTCAATTACCTCAGTTACATGGCTGTTACAGTTTTAACCCTCTGAATGCATAATTAGTTACTTAACTGCAGCTAACCACAAAGGATTTTAATAAAATATGAGGGAAAATGTCAAGCCACTAAAGCATAAATGATTCATGCATAAACAGTACTATATTTGTCATTGTTTTGAAGGCTTTCAAGAAAATTAGCAAGACAATTGGACTGCTAATGGCAGTACCTCAAAAGGTACTTTTTTTGCATTTGATGATGCCCTGCAAACAGTGGGGATATTCATAAACACAATCACTGACCTCTTGAGGGTTTCTACCTCAGCAAAGGGCGAAAGACTAGTCACAAAGTGAATATTATCTCCAGGAAGGCTTCCTCCAGTATAATTCCTCACAAATGCATATCTAATCTGTTTTCGGTAACTGCAGACGTGTATTTAGTGGCTGCTTTGTGGATAGGATGCTAGCTGGTGGTTAAGTGTACAACAGAGAAGAAACAAGTTGGAGACTCAAGAGTTATAGGGAGAGGCGCACTCCAGAGGAGTGCACACAAAACAAGGAGCAACCTGAGAGAGACCACTAGAGTTATTCAAGGACCACACTCTCTGGTGGGCATCCAGAATGTAACGTCTGATGGGTATCCAGGATGAGACGCCTCTCATTCATTCATGAGCTCTTGCTTGCCTGGTAGAGTTTGGACAGCCTGGCTCATAAGACTTGGGTCTCCAGGCTCTCCTGAGCCTGGTATTTCATTTTACCATTGTTTTCCATGTCAGAAAGTGTTTCAAAACAACATTCCTCCAAGTGCTTCTTAGTGAAAAATAAAGCTTATGTAGTAAAAGTGGACACATGGTTATCTTCTAATAGACTGCTATCCTGTAATGTTTTAGCTTTGTAAAATCACCCCTAGACACAGAGTATATTCTTGTCTACACAGCCTCAGGGGTGGGGCTGAACACCTGGAGACACACTTCCTTTCATTGTCTCCGTTCTGCCCTAACACCTTTCTGGATGTAGGAAATGGCTCCTGAACTTGCTTGGCTAGTTCTCCATCAACACGGATTGAAATGAAAGATATGAACCTAATGTTATTAGCAATGACTAAAGTTCTGAGTGAGAGTCCATTGGGAGAGAAAACATGTAATTAAAAGATACTGGTTAAATATGACAATTGTCGTATTTGATTTGCAAGGAAAGCGACAGGTAAGCAGAAACAACATGGTTTTCTTTTTCGTTGCTGTGCCTTATGAACATGGTTTCTTCTCCCTTCCATTTCTGCAGCTAAATCTTATTGGTTCCACTCCTCCAGCTCTTTCCCTACCAACAATGAATTTGTCAACAAGAAAGACCTTATAGAAATGTACATTTCATCATGGCATACTCTTTCAGACATTTAGTTTTACAAGCAGCATTTGCCATATATATATATATATATATGTATGTATGTATGTATGTATGTATGTATGTATGCATGTATGTATGTATATTTATTATGTACAAAGTGTTCTGTCTGCATGTATGCCTGTAGGTCAGAAGACGGCACTAGATCTCATCACAGATGGTTCTGTTCCACCATGTGGTTGCTGGAAATTGAACTTAGTACCTCTGAAAGAGCAACCAGTGTTCTTAACCTCTGAGCCATCTCTCCAGCCCCCAGCAACCCTTTCAAATCTCCTTAATTAAAGGGGTAGGGGGCCTGTTTCGGAGACAGTTCTGGCCCAGCCAGCGGCTCTGTGATTAAGTAAACTCAAAATTAGCAGCAGTAACAGTAGGGACAATGCAGTGTGCTTCCTTTCAGGATCCCTATTAAATAAAGAGCCATTAAGAAGGCACAGAACTCATTACAACTGTGGCTGCAAAGCAATACACACATTTAAAAATATTCATAGTACTCATATAACTATAGTTCATTTAGTGTTGAAAAGTAACACTTCAGCAAGCATATGTCTTTGGGAATTCAAAAATATATGCTGGCCCATAAGCCATTTACATCCTGGCTGTTCCATAAACACTGAGGGGAATGAGTGGCCTGCAAACACACATTTTTTGCTTCCTTTACCTTCCTTCATTGCTAACAATGTGTGGGCTCTAAACTTGTAAAGTAAAATTGTTTAGGTATCTTTTTAAGAATTAGCATTTTGCATGAGTATGCAAGTTTGGTGTGCATGTGTGTTTGCATGGGTGTAGACGTGTGTGGGAGCTTGTGCATGTGTACATGTGTGGAGGCTGGAGTTTGACAGTGGGTGTCTTGTTCAGTTGCTCTCTGCCTTATATATCAAGGCAGGGTCTCCTACTTGAACCTACAGCTTGCTAATTCAGGTGGCCAGCTAGCCAGTGTATTCTGGGATCTGCCTTTGTCTCCCAGACATGAGGATCACAGACAAGTCACCATGCCTGCCTACCCAACATTTTTCTGGATAGGGTTCTTTTTGCTCACTTAGCAAATATTTTACCCACTGAGTCATATCCCCATCCCAGCAAATGTCTTTGGAGTTCAAATGTTCACTTATGCCAGAAATACTTTTTGACATAAAAATGTTTATTCTGTCTCACCAGAATGCATTGGGAACAGAATTATATGTGTACTCAAGCATTTTTTTAAAACCCTAATTACTTAAATCTTGTTAGAAGTGGTAATACCATCTAAAAGTTGCTTTAAAAAACTTTATACCTCTTTTCATATGGATTATATATACATAGATGAATACTGTGGAAATGCAAAGTTTATCCAGTTTAGAAAAGTACCATTAAAGTCATTTGTTCAGACCCTATAAAATCTCTAGATGAGCGACACTATCAGGTATCTTTTGGTGGTGGATACGGTGTGTAGTCCTCTCTTTCTTACCTTGCAGGCGATCAGATTTAGGGCTTCACCTGCGCTAAGCAATTTCCCAGCTTTCCCCACCCCATACCCCAAGCATGTATTTCTCTTAGTGCTAATATTTAGTCACTGGTACATTTTGGAAGCGCAGTTCCCAAATTTTTCTAGATCCTAAACTTCAGCATGATCTGATTCAGGATTCCTGATAAACTGAGAGAAGCACGTTACCCTGATTTCTCTAGTCAGAGGAACTATGTTTTCCCCAATGCCCCCAGTCCCTTGATTTTAATGTTCCCACAGGAAAAGAATATCAAGTAAGTAATATTTCATAAACAGAAAAACAACCACAATGGAAACACACACACACACTGCTTTTATGGTAGTGAATACAAGGGGCACAAGCTGGGGTTAGGGCTTGGAGTTTCACGGAAGGAAATCTGTGAGCAAGCATCACATACTCTGGTGAATATCCAGACTTAGCAAATTCTTTTTCGCCTTTACAGAAATAAATCTTTCCCTTTCATCCTCTTTCTCTCTCTTCCTCTCCCTCCTCCTCCTTTTCTTTTTCTTTTTCTTTTTTTTTAAGACAGGACATCCTTCCTTATCTCCTAGCCACTTCACCTCAAATCAGAAGGGGATTATGGGGCAAAGAAGAGATGAGAAAGCAAACAAGGTACTTGTTTTAGCTGGAGTTAACTGTGAACTTGATCCAGCCTAGAGTTACCCAAGGGGGAGGCTGGTTGAGAGATTTTACTGGTCGGTCGGTCGTATTGGTCTGTGGAAGATTATCTTGTTAATTGATGTAGGAGGGCCAGCCCACTATGGGTGGTGTCATTCTCTGCGGGTACTTCTGGGCTATACAAAAACAACAACAAACTAGCATAACCCTGTGAGCCAGTAAGCAGCCTTTCTCCATGGTTCCTGCCGTGACTTCCCTCTACCATGTAAGCTGAGATAAATCCTTTGCTCCCCTAATGAAACTGGAACAGCGACATAAAAATCCTGGACATTCATTAAATGAAGTCATGTGTTCTCTTTTGAAGGTTGTTGTAGCCTCAGGGAAAGGAACAAATATCTATGGATTGCCTGGGAGGGTTAATATGCAAGCACACTGAACGCAGGGGAGTAGGGGATGGTCCTGCTGAGCTGGAACACACACTGTCTTTGAGAAAGATCCCAAGGGGGTATATAAGGTCTTACTCAACAGCATTCTCCAGCTTGGAAACACACTAGAAGGAACGTCAAGAGCGATCCCTGTTTCCCCACTAAGTTTTTTAACTTCAGCCCAGTTTCTGGTCCTGTCTGACCCTCAGTGTCTTTCTCCATCGTTTCTATCTGTTTTCAGAATTATTAAGAAGACAATGTTTTGAGGAAATTGTGAACTGATAAACTGCCGCACAAAAGGCAGGCATGGCTGCAGTCCTCTTATTCTGTGAAATCAAGATGCCCTAGACTCAGAATAGTACAAACCTCTACGGATGACGTTTAACCCCGACATACCCTCCTCCTCCTCCCACCCACGCCCCGACCTACACATGCAAAAGAAAACAGTATACATCAGTCAAAGAAGGGATGAACAATAATTCTGGAATAGAACGTGAGCCACATGTGACAAACGTTATTTAAAACATACAAACTACTTATTTCTGGCATTTGCCATTTAATATTTTCCCACCTGCGAGAACCCTCAGGTACTTGAAACTGCTCCTACTCGGATAAAGGGGGATCACTGTATCAGAGGGTTGAGCATCTACGGAGCTATCCGATGCGGAAAGACACCCAGGAGGTTACAAACCTTTAAGTTTAGGAAGGCCCAAACCAGGCTGGTATCCCTGTCTTCAAGGTGGTGAAAGAGGGGTGGACCTAGGAAAACCCCTCTCAACAGTTCCTAACCGCCCAGGAACAACGTCCGGAGGAGAAAACCAGAGGGCGCGACCCCAAGCCCACCTCGTGTCGCCGCAGACCAACAGGAGGGGGCGTCGGGTATAGTGGGGGAGGGTTCCTATGGAGTCGTTGGCGACAGGATGGAAGAAGACAGAGGCCACGCAAAGATGTCAGCTTTCTACCCACATCCTCTCCACCGCTTTCGGGTGCGAATCCCGGGCTTGCGGGTGGTGGCTCTCACTCAAGTTCAAACAGCCCAAAGCACTCTCCAATCCCCATCCCCGCCCCCTACCCACCGCCCGCGGTCTCGCCCACTCTCCCACCGCAGTTTCAGCACCAGAGCGGCGGTTCACGAGCGCCACCTGGCGACCGTATGAGGAAGACCACGGGCGGTGGGCTGCAGAGGAATGATTTCCAAACAACTCCTGGGGTATGGGAAGGGGCAGAGCAGGTGCTGGGGGCTCATCCCTGTGCTTTTCTGCCTGCTTTTGTCAGGTTAGGTTTAACTCCTGGTAGAATGGCGGACACCCGGAACAAGTGCTCACGGGTAACTTGAGGTACTGAAGTCTTTGATTCTGTCTTCCTTTTCAGTTTACTTTTTAGCTTTCATAACATCATAGATCTATCTATAAAGCAATTTTCGAGGTAGTAACCAAACCAAACCAAACCAACGTCCCGCCGCGGTACAGCATTTTAAGTGCCTCTTGAGCAAGTCAGTCTCTCTCATCCTGTAGGCAGTCTCTATAGGGGTGACTTATTTTTTCACATTCCATGCTACTTATTATCTTTTTGGCCTGGGAAGTCAGAAGTCAGGCTCGTTCAGGCTTCCTACTCTCTTCCACGTGATCTAGTTGACTTAAAATATAGATGAAAACATAACTTATAATTTTTAAAAGTTGGTGCTGTGTTATTATATTAGGGTCCTATTGAAGCATGGGAACTGAGGGAGTTGGTAAAACATAGCTATTGGTTAAGTGGGTTTTTCTCATCATATATATATATATATATATATATATATATATATATATATATATTCAAGACAGTTGTGGGAGCACATACCTGTGGTCCCATCCCTCTGAAAGGCTGAGTCAGGAGGATGACGAGTTTAAGGGCAGCCTGGGCTACATAGGAAGATCCTGTTGCAAAACCAAAACCAACCAAAAGAAACCAAAAGTCATCCAAAGATTAAATAGCTTGAAATAATTGAAACTCCCCTTTCCTTCCACCAACGTTACACATGTACTGAGATGTGTATATCTGATAAAGGTATTTTATTTAATTAGTCATTTATTTTCTTGAGATAGGGTCTCTCTATACAGCTCTGCCTGGCCTGGAACTTACTAATGCAGGGCAGGCTGGCCTGCCACTCACAGGGATCTGCCTGCCTCTCTGCCTCTGGAGTGCTGAGGTTAATGGCCTCACCACCATGCAGGATGCTAAGATTTTAGTTAGCCATTCTTCCTTAAGCTGACAACTGAGAGAGTTAGTAAAACATAGCTGTTGGTTAAGTGGGTTTTTCTCAACAGAAAAAGAAAAAATTATTCAAGACAGTTGTAGGAGCACATACCTGTGATCCCATCCCTCTGAAAGGCTGAGTCAGGTACACTTCTGGGGTAATCGTATTAAGTAGAGAACAGATGTAGCCTACAAAGAGCTATTACTTGAAGGGCTTCAAACAAGGAGCCTCTTTTAATTTCTGGAGTCAGTCTGCACTTCTCCAGTGCTTTGACTTCATTCCCTCACTGTTTCCTATAAATCTTATTCCTGCTTCTTGTACGAGGAGAGCCTGGGGCCATGATCAAAAATGTATTTCACCCTGTCATCTATCCTCTGCTCAGTTTTTCTAACAGTGTTTGCCAATTGTGGTCAAATAGAGAAGCCAGATAAAAACCATTTGCCCAGATTCCTCATTTGACCTTGTTTTTTTGCTAGGCTTGCCATGTTGAAAGATGTACAAGTTGAGGTAGGAAACAGATGTGTGGGAGAAAAAGCCAGATATGCTGTTTTTTGGCAAGAACAATTATTAAACATCTTAATACATCTAAAAACAACACACAGTCTTTTGACAACATAAAATTTTAGGAATCATGTGTGTATTCTCTCAGGATTAATTTTTTTTTTTATGTGTATGGCTGTTTTGGCCTGGCTGCATGTTCGAGCACCATGTACACGCCTGGTGCCCACATTGTCCAGAAGAGGGCATTGGATTCCCTGGGACTGGAGTTCCAGACTGTTGTAGGCTTCCACATGGGTATTGGACATTGAATCCGGGTCTTAACCACAAGCTTCCTCTCCAGCCCCTGGCTGTCCCTTTCTGGAACTTTGCCTTCCTCACTTGCTTGCAGCAGGCAGCCATAATGCTGGAGTGGCTTGGAGCAAGGCTTACTTACTTTTGGAATGTTGCCCATCTCTCCCTCTGCACAATCAGGTGTCATGTTACTATCTGTGAATTCTGAAGCTCTTCCTGTTTCTTCATTTGGAATAGAGTCCACTTTTTTTCCTTATCAAGAATCTTTTTGTTTGTTTGCTCTTCGAGATGATTTCTCTGTGTATACCTGGTTGTCCTGGAGCTCATTCTGTAGACCAGGCTGGCCTCGAACTCATAGATATAGACTTGCCTTTGCTTCCCGAGTGCTGGTTTTAAAGGCGTGCACCACCACCTCCCGGCTATCAAGAATCTTTTACTTTACTTCATAATGTGGAGTTAGCTTCTAAACGACCACTTTACCAACAAGTGCCCCACTATGACCATTTTGGAAAGCAATATGATAGTCCTTTATGATGACAAATGTAGTGTATGGAACAGTGATGTCACTTCTACATATTTTCTTAGGGGAAAATAGAAATAAGAATTCTTATCAGTTTCATTTCTAATAACCTAAATCTGGAAACAAGTCAGATATTCATCTGTAGGAAACTATATAAACAAACAGTGCACACCCACATAGTAGAAAACCACACAGCAAAGAAAGCGGAGCAAACTAAACTATCAACACTTGCAATAATAGGAACAACCCTAAACGTTTGTCTAAGTGAAGAATCCAAGTAAGATGCAAAGTATCATATGAAAGTCCAGAAATGCCTGCAAGCCAACCAGTGATTGCCTAGCACTGATGATGGGGAGTATGCTAGTTACCTTTTTGTGGCTGTGATAAAAAACCATGATCAAAGCAGATTGTGGAAGAAGGTTTATTTGAGCTCACAGTTCCAGAGGGTTAGAGTCCATGATGGTGGAATGGAGGCATGGCAGCAGGAGCAGGAAGCTGAGGGCTCACATTTTGAACCACAAGAACAAAGCAGAGAAAGCAAACTTGAAATGGTAAATCTCACCTCCAGTGATACACTTCCTTTTACAAGGCCACACCTCCTAAACCTCCCAAACAGCCTGATTAGTTGAGGACCAATTATTCAAATGCCCAAGATTACAGGGACATTTTTTCTGTGGGTAAGGGGATTGAATATAGCAGGGGGGCAGGTGAGCACTATTATGAATGAAAGGAATTCTCTATAATTTGATCGTATACTTTTGTTAAAGTCAATTTGGTGTGTGTGTGTGTGTGTGTGTGTGTGTGTGTGTGTGTGTGTGTGTATCTTATTGTACTCAAACTATACTTTAGTAAGTTTAATTTTGACAAACTAGCGTCAAATTCTTTGACCAATCCCATCAGGAAATGGGCCTTCTATTCTTCCTCCCTGATTCTGGTTGTTTTACAGTTGCTTTTACCGAAAAGTCCACGGCAGGATGGTTCTTCATCAATTCTGAGACCTGGTCATGGAAGATGATGCCGATTGTTCTGATTCTTTTGGGATACTTGTTCTGGAGAGAGTAAACTTTCACACAATGCTGTCTCTTATGGGATAGCCTTGTCAGAAAGTCCACATACAGGCACTGTGGATAATCATTCCATGGTCTTTCTGTGGGCTAGAAGCCACTTTCCAGCCCACAGAATGCCAGACACATGAGTGAAGTCATACTGGATCCTCCCCTCCAGCCTACTCATCAGCTAGGTGTTGCTGAAGTGATCTCAGCTTGTGCCATAAGAGCTCACCAGTTAGGAACTATTGGATCAAGAAGATGTAATAAGTCATTGTTTTAAACCATTTGGTTTTAATAGTGTATTAGTTACCCATTACTGTAGAAAACCACTCTGAACACAGTGATTCATTTATTACCTCACAGTTTCTGTGAATGAGAGTCTAGGAGCAGTTCAAGCTCATGGGGTCAGATATTGGGCAGTGTCTGCATTTGCCAGGCGGGTGCTTTGGGTCTAGGTGGAAAACACAAGAATAAAGTTTCAGCATGGTTAGAGAACTCTAGAAAACAGAGAGAAGTAAGCAGACTACTTTGGGAAACCTGTCTCAAGGGCTGGGAGTAAGCCTAGAGGAAATGAAATTCAGTTTGGGGTGCTGGTTGGAGGGTATGGGGCAGAGTGTGGCAGATACCCAGAGGCGAGGATGATGGGCCTCTAGTGAAGCTAAAGGTATCTACTATGGTGAGATAATAGGATTCCAGAGATGAGAGGGGAGTGAAGTGGGATGGTGGAGAGGCAAGCAGGAACACATCACACTGGGTCCTGTAAGTCACGCCTAGAGAACTTGTGGTGATGACAGAACACTAGCTGGTGTAGAGAAGGGTGGGAAGGTCAGGGTGAGGCTGGATTCCAGGATGAACCTCACTAACCACAGTTCCAATATTTATTTGCCAAAGGGCCTCTCATTTGGATCCAGTTTCTGATCCAAGGAGTATGTCTCATGCAGGCGCTGCTCCTTGAAGGGTTGCAGTGCCTGGAAAAAACTATGACTTCATCTCTCTGGCCCCACCTGGGAGATTGCCTAATGTCCTAAGGCTTCTGTGTCTCAGGTGAGATGCCCACCCCCACACTGGGAAGTGGTGTGTGAAACTGTGTTCTCATCACAACATCAGCACACATGTTAAAAGAATTAGGATGTATTAATAGCTCTACCTCATATCTGGGGAATGATGCAGAAGCAATTATAACCCTTGTCTTTTAAGAACTGAATGTGTTTGCAGGCAGGAGCACAAAAAGGCATTTTCAGAATGCCTGCCCATATTAGCAAACCCGGTGTAGTGCATTACATTTTGAAATAAGAGAAAAGGGGGGTTGTGGATTGCTCCGTCTACTTCATGTGGGTTTGAGTACATGTTTTACCTTTTACGCAACATTCTAGCTGAGAAGACCACAGCCGAAGAGCCATATTATATGTGTGTGGCTCCATCAAAATGAGATGCCCAGAAATGGCAACTCTATGTAGACTTCAGCTGTTGGACCTCCAGCAGGGTGACTGCATGGAAAGAAGGGAGAGAAGCCACCCAGACAAATCCAAGAGCAACAGGGAAGGTGAAACAAGGCTTTTTGGGTCCTGAGGTTGGAAGGTTCTTCTTTGGCTCAGCTCCTCCATCAGTGGGGGATGGCCTTTATTGTGAAGCAGGCATGTCAAGGGGATACCCCCATATTGGCATGGCCCACAGTGCAAAGACTAGCTCATGCATAGATTGAGTTCACTAAGGAGTTCCTTACAGAGTGGTGGGTGACTATTGGCAGGCTGAATTTCTCCAATGTGGCTGCTCTCCCTGCCCCACTCACCAAGTTCCCATTTTATATAGACGATGTGATGTAAACCCTGAGTCTGGGTCACAACCTAGCATGAAAACAGTAATGGTAGGTAGAGACAGACATGGTATAAGCTTAGACACAACCAGACTCTGGGAAAACTATGCTCACTCCATCCTTGACTGTGCTAGGATTCTGCTGGCCTTGCCAAACCAGAGAGGCATGGGCTATTTTATTGCATGTATTAGAGAACAGCTAAATGGCTTGCTGCACGCTGGAGTTACTCTGGCTAGGATGTGGAGAAAAGGCTTCATCAGCTAGGCTCCATCTTTATTGCCTCCTCTTTAGGACTGGTCCCAGCCTCTGACTTGACTGACTCGGAGATCTGACTTCTTTTCCCACTTAGTTTTCTTGAATCCAGTTGTCTCCACATTGTGCCAGAGACTCCATCCTTTTTTAAGTGGCTTCCTACCAAGCCTGTAGCAAAGGGTTCCTGATTGTGATTGGTCAGCTTTCAGGCATCAAACCCCTTCAGGGCCATGAAAAGTCACCCTGGCCTGGGCTGCTGTTACTGACTGGCTTCTCCTAGAGGTGTATCCTCAAGTTGGGGTTTGTGAGCAAGTAGTTTTTTTGGGAGGTACTCTCAAAAAGTTAGGAGAATGGGGAAATGAGAAAGAGACTTGAGAGTTTGTGGATGAACAAGTTATCTAGAGATGGGATAATGGGGGTTTGGTTTCACTGGGACTCTGGGACACATCTCAGTGGGCTGGGCAGCTAGCTCCCACTGTCATTAGCTGGAGGCTGCTACTCAGGGCTCTTGCAGTGCAACACTTAGAACTTGCAGGGTCAGCTATACCCTTGTATCCTGTGGGCCAGGGAGGTCTGAATTTGGTACTGTCAAAAGTAGTTGCTAGAAGGATCCCTTGGTTTGCATGGTGAATGCAAACAGTTCTCAAAATGTACCTTATCTCCCCTCTGCAGCTTTCCTTGACTAAAAACAAAAAAGAGACATTTATGTGTAAAGTTACTTCATTTTTAGTTAGCATATTACAATAATGGGTTTCTCTGTGACACTTTGTACACACACACACACACACACACACACACTGCACCTTCCTCATATCTGTACCCCCACTGCTCTCCTGGTCCCTCTTCCCAGCTCTCACTGGTTCCCTTTCTCCCTTCATATAAGATTTTTTTTTTTTTTGAAACAAAGTCTTAAGTAACACAGGCTGTCCTCAAACTTATGGATCTGGGGGTAACACTGAACTCTTAATCATTCTGCTTCTACCTCCCAGGTTCTGAGATTATAGGAGAACAAGAACGTGTCACCATGCCCAGCAATGTCTATAGCCCCCACAATGTCGGGTGCCACTATTAACCCAAATCCAGCCGGAAGTCGACTGGCAAAGCCCCCCCCCCCATTCCCGAATGACACCAAATGTACTTAGCGCCCAGTTGCTGAGCAGACCACTGCATCCTGAGTGGCAGTGGGCAACCCGGCTGGCAAAATTACATGCCCAAATGAACCCCGAAGCATCCTAGCAGCAACCACTTGAGGAAGGATCAGAGTGGCCTGTCTGGTGGCTGAAAGAGGCGCTGAACAGTTTGAGAGTGGCCAGGGCAGGAAAGATAGTAAAATGACCTGGACGTCACAATAAAGGAGAACTGATAAAAGGCTATAAGGAGCCAGAAAAAGGAACGTGAAAAATCCCATAGGCGCCATCAAATCTTCCAGGCACAAGATCTTAGACCCTGGGCTACTGCCAAGGGACAAGGATCCTGATAACTGAGCCGGCCCAGAGACTAACATTAGAGGGCGCCACTGCCCGCTGCTGTCCACAGCCTCCTGCTGCCACATCCCCATCCAAGCAAAAGCTTTTGGAGAAAAGCATTTGAAGTCTCTTGTCTGCCCGGTGATTTCTATCAACCGGAACAAAACAAAGCAAAACCCTGCCAGCGAGCCCGTTACCTTGCTCCTGAAAGCAGGCAAGGAAGACCACGCAAGATTAAGTTCTTTGGGTCTAATGGACAGCAACAGAGGAGACAGCTGCCTGAATGAGCCCCAGCAGCGTGCTTAATACTTCTTTTTTCCTAGCCCGAGAACAATCACCATGTTGTGCTTGAGGGAGAGACAATGAAATCTATAACAGCAAGCAGGACATTAGAGGTGGCTTTCAGCTGTCTTCGTGTATAACCATGAACAGGTGGAATGCATGAGGGTGGTGTCATGGGGATGAGACCTTGTTCTGTGAACACCGAGGGTCTCCCAGCATACCCAAAGCAAGAGCAAGGAAGATGATGAATGAAGCAAGAATGGGTTGTGGGATGGGCACTATAGGCTGGAGGCAAGATGTACTGAAAGAGTCCGGAGACAATGTGGCTAACTGTAGCAGTTTTGATATGGAGTCTTTAGACTGGTCAAGGGGTAGGACCCACTTTGGTGAGTGAATTATAAAATAAACAGTTCTTGCTGGGCTTGGTGGTGCATGTCTTTAATCCCAGCACTCAGGAGGCAGAGGCTGGTGGATCTCTGTGAGTTCAAAGCCAGCCTGATCTACAGAGCAAGTTCCAGGACAGACAAAGATACACAGAGAAATCCTGTCTCAAAAAATCAAAATAAAAAAATAAACCTTTTTTTTTTTTTTTGAGATGGGGATATCTATAGCCCTGGTTGTCCTAAACACCCTATATAGATCAGGGTGGCCTCATACTTACAGACATCCAACTGCCTCTGCCTCCCAAGTGCAGTTATTAAAGGTGTGTGCCACCACACCCACAAACATATTATGTTACTAACTGCATGTTAACCAGATGACACATAAATGACCCCTGTGTATATCACATGGCCTTCTCTGAAGTTAACAATTGTGCTTCCTTTAAAACTTTACATTAAAAACACTTTCTTTCAAATATTTTATCTTTTAAAACCACATTTTATGGTGTGTGTGTGTGTGTGTGTGTGTGTGTGTGTGTGTGTGTGTTGGCTGTGCGTGTGGAAGTCAGAGAACAACTTTTTTTTGGTCATTGGTTCTCCTGGAGATCAAATTCAGGCCACTAGGCTTGAAGGTAAGTGCTGTTACCAGGAGTTGATGTTCAGGGCTCCCATTGTTACTGAGGGCCATCAAGAGGCCCAGGGTCTGCTCAGTGTCCAAGAATTGTGCCACTCCCTGACCCATGCTGATATGGGTGGCCACTGCTGCCACCTGGAGCCATGGAGACTTCCTGGCATGGGCTGCTGCTTAGGGCCATGTCTGGGTCTGTGGCCCTGCGGAAGCTGTAGTCTGGGGTGGTGTTCATGGTTCCAGCTGCCATCGAGGGCTCTGTAGATGCCTGGGGTCTGTCCATTCACCTGGGACCATGTTGATGCCTGGGGGGCATGCTGTTGCTGGGGCTGTGCTGATCTGAGGGACCTGCGCTGCCACCAGGACCATGGTGTCATCTGGGCCCAAGCTGCTGCTTAAGGTCATGTCTGTGACTGTGTTCCTGCTACAGCTGGGGTCTGAGGTGATGTCCATGGCTGGTGTTAGCACAGGGATCATTGGAACCATGCTGTGCTGAGCAGTCCCACCCTTCACTGGTCCTAGAATAGTTGGTCCTGCCCCTTGCTGGATATTGCAGCAATCAAGCTGGCCCTATCCCCCAGGGAGAGCTCACCCCTGCACTCGAAGGTGACCCCATCCCTCACCATAGGCATGCACCTGTCCTGGGACATACACTAGAGCTGACCCGTGGTTGGGGACACAGGTGAGCTGTTCCTGAGGGAATGATGGCAGGAGAGTTGAAACCCCCCCCTGCACCTCTCCCATGTTGTGGCATTGGTGAGGGAAAGATGCCCCCCCCATTACCACCTATGGCAGGTGAGAGAACAGGCCTTGGGGGTATAGGAGTAGGAGAGCTAGCCCTGAACCTCACTGGCTGCACTGCACCAGAAAGTGGCGTCTGCTTCCTGTCTGGGCAGCACACTAGAGCTGACTCTGAGGGTGTGAGATATGAGAACAGGAGAGCTGACTCCACTCCTTTCCCCCATCCTCCATACACCCTACAGCAATTGGGAAAGAGGGCCCTGCACCTTGCCTGGGAAAAAACAGTAGAGCTGGCCTTGGTGATATGAGTGAGGAGGACCCAGATCTGAAGGCCTGAGAGCAGAACTATCCTTGCTCCTTGCTGTAGGCTGGATTGGGTGAGTTAGCTGAGGCAGTGTTGGAGAGCTCATCCGGGTAGGGAAAGTTGGTGATCTGACAAACCCAGTTACCACCCAGGCCCAGAACGAGGGCTATAAGTTAGCCCACCCCAACTTCAACTGAATCTATAAACTGTTAGAGCACGTGAAGGAAACAAACCTACCGATTCAAAACAGCAGGATCTCCATGACAAGGGACAACAATAGAATATCTAAGAGGTGCCCCAGTGAGGGCCCATTACTGGTGGTGTAGCCAAAACCAGAGGCCTCCAGCCAGACTGACTGACTCATAGCAATGAACACTTACAAGTAAAGATATATAGACTAAAGGGTAAACTGTGTGATGCACAGGGCCACTCTACGCCTTCCACGAAGTGATTCTTTTTTTGTTTGTTTTATTTGGGTTTTGGTTTTTCTTTTAAGTTTGGTTTTGTTTTGGGGGGAGGTAGCAAGGACAGAGGGTGGATAAGAGGGGCTGGAGAGATAAGTGGGATCAGAATGCATGATGTGAAATCCACTAGTTTCAACTTAATGGGCCAGCTTTGTCCTATTCTCCCCCAAGTTCATCCCAGGCCCTCTATGAGTAAGCTTCTAGGGTGTCTCTCAGAGGAGTTAGAGGGAGGAGGTGGGGAGGGAGGGTAAATATGAATATATTGAATGCATATAGGTTCTCAAAGAATAATACTATTTTTTCTTTTTTCTTTCTTTTTTCTTTTTTATTTTTGTTGATTCTTTGTGGATTTCACATCATGCAGTGGCTGGGTACCAGGTCTATCTCTGTGACATCTACTCCAGAGGGTGTCTCAAACCAGATTTTCACTTCACAGAACACTGTGCAGCTCTGAGTCAAAGTTTAGAGGTATTCTGTGGGCTAGATCTCAGAGTAGCCCAGAGATAGCTGTTCTGGGTTCCCTGAGGAAGCTAGTCAGAAAGGGACCTTTGCTTTCAGAGCTACCTAGTGCTGAATCAGTAGAGCTCTTCTAAAAATGTTTTCTTGCCTCCTCCAAGAAGAGGGACTATCTGCACCCTGCCCTCCCCCCAAGCAGGTTAGCTACCCATGAGATTTTCTCTCTCCCCAACTCTCTCTTCCTTTAAATTATTTGTTGCAGTACAGATTTTCCAAGGCCTGTGTCTTCACCATGGTTCTGCTTCTCCACAGATGTGCTTGCCCCAGGAGGCCAGCATTCCTCAGTGGGGGATGAGTCCTCGGAATGGAGTCTCCACGAAACCTCCTGTTTCGTTGTCCAAAATGTCCTTTCTTTCTGTGTAACTGAAACCTGTGTTTTTCTGCTAATACCCATCTCCGAGGATGGCTGCCGCCCAGCTGTCCTGTTTATTCCCTGGCAATCCTAACAAGTCTGTGCCTGGCTGTCACCTGCCACTGTCTTCCTCCTTGTTTTTTTTTTTTTTTTTTTTTTTTCAATGATGTTCTTGAAAAGATTAAGCCATCAAAACCTGTCTCCTGTGATGCAGGGATTTTCTGTTATATTTTGGATAAGCTTTAACTCCCTAAAAAACAAAAACAAAAACAACTATTTTCCTTAATGGGCTTCATTTTGAGAACTCAGTCCTTTTCCTCCCCCCTTGGAGTTTTGTATAGTAGTGTGACAAATATGTGACAAATGCTGATGCTGTCATTGCTGAAAACTCCACTCCTCAAATCCAAATATTTGCAGAGCTTATCTACATCTCAAAACCGACAGGTGTTTCCTATAGCACTGTCCTGAAACACATACATATATTCTGGAAGGCTTTTTTTTTTTTTTCTGACATCCCACGTAGATCTCATATTGGTGAACTTAGGCCTCTTTCTTGAGTGACTGCTTGAGCACACAGTGGGTGGATGACATGTTCCTGTATGATTCAACAGTCTTCAGCTCTGTTGTTGGGAAGGCACCCACAGTCTGTACTATTCACTGACTTAGGAATGCTCATCACCTGTGAAGGACACCCAGGGACACAGAACTGAAAACTGAGCGAGAGCCGGTGCTTCATCTCTGCGTTTGGGGAAGAGCTCTGCAGCAGACCATCTCAGTCTTATTTCCCCTAAAAGCTGATCCAAGACTTGGTATAAAGGTAGATTGTGAGGGGAGTGATCTCAGGGAAACCCAAATGAGAACATGAACCAGAAAGGGTGTGCTGGTGAGTGGGGACTGCTGAGGAAAACTAGAGTTCCACCTCATTACTGACATTCTGAGGGGTTGTTTGGACAAACTTCAGGATTGCTCCACTGAGGGACAGGGAAGTTGGAGGACCCTCAGATTCCTGTCTTCATAGTTTGCCTCTGAGAAATTTGGCTTCACCTAAAGTTTGTGGCCTGAAGAAAGTCTCTCACAGACACACAAAGATATGTATAGAATGGGAGTGTACATGAAGACTGCTCACTGAAGTCATAGAACAACTCAAAGGTTGGACAAAGTGACGTGTCTAGGACACCAACATCATCCATCAACAGAGAGTGTAGGATCTTTGACATGAAAGGGTGTTCTGACCTGCAGGACATCAACCTGGGGCAAGAGAGTCAGGGATAGGGAATGGGGACAAGAGACACAGAAAGAACGACCACAAGACAGGATTCTGATCAAATGGCAAACTTTACTTTTTTCTCAGGCTAGCTTATATAGTCGGCAGAGCAGGATATGGGGAGGGGTAGAATAGGTTGTTTGTGAGCCAGGTGTTAGTGTAGGCAGGATATTAGGAAGCCACAAAGAGGATGTTTGGCAGGATAAAGAGTTTATGAGTAAGAGGTCCAGGAAGGGTTGCCTAGGTGACTGAGCCTGTGGGTGGAGGACTGGGTCAAGTTGTTTCTTTTCTTGAGCTGAGGTTCTAAGGAGCTGCTATGTAAAGTTTAACTATATGGCCTGCCAAGCATGGCCTAAGATCTCATGCCAAACCCTGAGATTTGGCTCCCAATAAAAGGGTGTCACATCTGGGCATTGATGATGTAGTGGTATGGTAAAGTAACCGGTTACAAATTCCAAAGGGAAGATGTCCCTTTTTTATTAACTCTAACTGAAATAAATCAGAGAAATGCACAACTCTCCAGTCAATTCAGCTTGATTGCTTGATATTCCATAGACAGCTAGTGTAAGTAGTATTTATAGTCTTCAACTCTCATAATCAACATCACCAGAAACTAGTTAGGAAAGCAAATTCTTGGTCTCCCATCAGCCATCACTCTGAGGGGAGGACTTAGAAATCTTTGACAAGCCCTCCTGATAATCCTGATAGGAATTCAAGGTTGAGCACAGGGGATATAAATAAAATTTGTACCCATGACTTTTATGTCAATTTGGGTGCAGAAAAAGAGTGGGTATGGAGAGTATGTTAAATTTTCTGTCCTAGTTAGGTATGAACATTTCAAATTATTTATCTCCAGTTTGTAAAATGAGAAGCTTGAACCAGTCATATAGTGGTGTTTAAAATAAAAGATAAACAAATAAATAAATAAAAGCAATAGAATACTTAAAATACACACACACACACACACAAACACACACACACACACACACACACACACACACCACTCAGTATGTTCAAAGACACACTCAGTGTATTGGTAAATACATGCCGAGCACATGAAAACACAAAGTCCTTAGCTTGGAGAGGGTAGCCAAACACCCTATCCTTTTACTTTGCCCACTGTGGCTTCCCACATACACTGTGGATCATCATAATTTCCATCTGTTTAGCTTGAGAAATACTGTTGCAGAGGACCAGGATCCCTCTGTGATATGTTCTGAGATATCAGACAGACTTAATCATGACTTACTGGTGATAATGACCCCCAAGGCTGACCTGAGGGTCGAAAATTTCATCACATGTCCATGGCCTCTGCATCATCATTCATGAACTAACTCTGATTCTTTACTTTCTTTTTTTTATAAACATTGAGAATTTTTTAAAGAGATTTATTTTTATTTTGTGAGGGTTTGCCTGCATACCATGTGCATGCCTGGTGTTCATGGAGGTCAGACGAGGACACTGGGCATTGGATCCACTAGAACTGGAGTTACGGACAGTTGTGATCTGCCACGTGGGTGATGGGAATCGAACCCAGCTAATCTCTGGAAGAGAAGCTAGTGCTCTTAAACACCGAGCCATCTTTCCAGCCCCAACTCTAATTCTTGTCATGTTTATCTTTAGAGGTTATTGAGAGGACCAAATGGAAGTTCAGATATGAACATACTTTATAAATTGCTATGTCCTATTAACTCAAAGGGTTTATTGTGGGAATTGTCCTTCCAGGTAGAATCTTTTTGCAAGTGGTGCCATAGATAGGTAGAGATGGAAGATGTAGATAGTTAGATGCTTCCTGGTTTCTCCCTTGTCTTAGAAGGACGAGGGTATCAATTTCCTTCTTAATTAAAAGCCTGTTTACCAAGATGAGTCACTTTTAACAAAATGATGCTTGAGCAGAGGCCAGTTAGCTGGTTGAATCATTCTACACAGCTTGTAAAGAAGTGCCAGGTTGTTCTCTGTGCAGAGGTAATTAGTTTCTCTTAACAATTTCTTGCCAACAAAATAATAATGAGAGCCAATTTTGGAATATGTTGACTTAGCGTTTTTAGCCGATTACATATTCAGAAGTTTGTGAGACTGAGGAGCTACCTACTGTGCTAACGAAGCATCTACATTTTCAGAAGTTTGTAGTGTAACATTAACTCACGTTTGTGTGGCTTTTTCCCTTCTTGGATGTGGCTTCTGGGAGAGATTTATCTACCACAAACTTGCCAGAGAAGTACCCAACAGGATGTTTCCTGGCTGCAGTTTCCTATCATGGAAGTGTCGAATAAATCCTTGTGGGATGTTTGAAAGACGATCTACCAGGTCTGTCAAATATGGCTATTGGGGTTAGACAGTAGTCAGAGTTAAGCCCTACTTATTTCCAAAGGCTGGTAAAAGGTCAGATGATGTCTGAAAACTGTCATCCTAAGGATAGACATTTGCAAAGAAGTCTCAATGTCCACACTGAAGGTGGCCAAGATAATGGAAGAATGCTCTCAGGAAATACAAAGTGGGAGAAATGTTGGAGGCTGCAAAGGGCCACCATCAGATTCTTCAAACTGATGTGATGAGGTTCTGTCAGAACTCTCTTAGGAGCCATCAACAGAGACCTAGTGACTTGTATTTGAGAGAAGGAGCATCACCATTTCTGAGCCCCTGTGGTTGGTGAGGTAGCTTTGGAGGAAGTTCTGCAAGTATGATCTTTCACTCCTGTGAAAAAGCTAGATGCCCTCAACTTCACTCCTTACCTGTCACTGTGGAGCACAGTACACAAAACAGGCCTCTGTGAGGCTGCAGAAGAGTCAGTCAGGTGGGAATGGATGTGGAAAGATCAAGAGGCATGCAGGGCAGCAGAGTGTTCCAAGCAGAGAGAACCACATCTACAATGGCCTGTTCTGAAGACTGAAGAAGCCTACACTAGCTGTAGGGTAAGTCACTCTGTGGGGTGAGACAAGCTAGTGCCAGGAATTGGAAGACATTGTCAGCATGGGCTCTTTTCCTCACTCGAATAAAGATAGGACCAATGTAAGCCGTACTTATCAAACAGCTTCATGGAATCCCAGGTGGAGTGGTGGTGGAGGTTTCCTCCAGAGGGCTTTGAGGAGTAGAGGTGGAAGGAAAAACTTCTGGGCTCCAACTTGTACCCTGTTAGGAACAGCTTTGCTTGTATTGAGTTTAAACAGTGAGTGTGTACACAAAATAGTGTTAGAAGATGGGGCTCAATGCTTAGAAAATGGTTGAAAACTACCAAGGATTTGGGTAGGTGTATCCCACCTGTCAACACTGAATGATATTGTCATCTAAACGCTCACACTTCAGAACCACACAAAAGAATTGCAAAAAGTAACCATGTACACGAACACGAACCCCCCCACACGCACCCTCCCTCATTATCCTTGGTTGCATGTGGCTGGCAGGGCTGTGGGTTGGACACCTTCTGGGATAAGTGGGAGCTTGGGGAGACTCATGAGGAATCATGGATGGCAGCTGTGCTGCCCTGACCCCTCTTCCTCAAGACTCCCAGCAGTGTCTGCCTCCGGGTAAGTGAAGAGCTCACTTCCTGTCAAATCATTGGAACAGGAGAAAGGCTGAAACAGACAGTGGTGGTGCACACCTTTGATCCCAGCACTTGGGAGACAGAGGCCAGTAGTCTACAGAGTGAGTTCTAGGACAGCCAGAACTGTTAACACAGAGCAACCCTGTCTTGAAAACAAAAAAACAAGAGAAAGGCTGAATATCTGCTGCTTTATCCTAAGCAGAGAAATTTAGAAAGAGTTAAAATGTACCATTGACAGTTCTCACCAACTACCACATGGTCAGGGTTGTTACTCAGTGTGAACCTTTGCAGCCATGGCTATTATTTGTATGTCAGGAAGGTTCTGTAACTATTCTCCATAGACTTTGCCAGTGTCATCATCTCTCAAAAAGATGACCAGAAACCAGACTTCAGGCAGTCTTTTGTAGACCATGTGTCATTTTCAATGATACCCCCTCCACTCCCTTCCCCTTCCTTCTCCTCCTTTTTCCTTCTCTCCCCTCCCCTCATATGCCCAATCTATAGTGTTATCTGCCCAGCCACACCTGCAGTTTGACATACACACAGAGACTCTACCCAAGTGCCATTCATGCCATGTCCACCAGCATTTGTGAGGTCCCAGAATGTCCTGTTCAAGACCACTATAACAGTGATGCTATTAGTTGTTTTGCTACATTATAAATGGCATGAGTGTCAGCTCTTAGTCATTGAGACTCCGTTTGCAGTCACCCTCACTTAGACAGACTATAAATGTGTTCTTGGTTAGCAGCATGATAGCCTGTGGTTTCCTTTAATTCAAAGTCAGAGGCCCCCTCAGGGTTTCCCATGGTTCCTTGGCAAGTTCCAGAATTGTTTGTTTACTCTGAATGTGGCTGATGGAACTTCAACCTGACTGACCACAGCATCCTGCCTCCAACATGTAGATGGGTTGAGGATTATGTAAAACTTAACAAAGATCTTGAACACTTCCCAGTGTTACTTGAGTCAGTGCCCTAAGACGCAGACAGGAGCAAAACCTCAACGTTTTGCATCAGTATTTTCTTTTTGAGAACCTCACTCAAGTCTAAGTTATACTAAAACTCCATCACTTTAATCTAAGAGACAGTTCCACATTTTTGGCAACTTCCGGACATTTTTTGTTGTTGTTGCAAATTATTTCTACCCCAGTGACAAACATCTAGTGGTACTGATAATATTGCCCACAAGAAAAGTAGGAAAACACAAATCAAGAACAACAATAAAACATAAAGAGCGAAATAGGAGGAGAAAGTAAGTATAATTTGTAGTTCTAAAGACCAAAGTGTAATTCTGTGTTGTCTCCAGTCTACACACTATGTCTTAATTGGGAATTTTGGATGTTATAATGAAGAAGATTGACACCAACATCAGCTACTTGACTTAAATTGTAATTTTATTGTTAAATAACATTGTGTAACATGTTAGAAGACCTCCAGTCCCTCTTGGCCTCAACATACTTCCCATACTTTAAAGTCTGGGAAAACTTTAAACTTACCATATTTCTTATTCATTAATCATTCATCCATTATACTAATTTAATTGCTCATTCATTCAACTAATTACATATATTTAGCACGCAATGTATGATTATGCATAATATATCATTAGTACAATAAGTACATGTCAGAAATTTTTATGGATGGTAAGCCTCCAAATGAAGAAGCAGACAATCCTTTTGCCTCTATGGGGCTTATATTCTAATGTTTGCAAATTGAGTGAGTGAGGATGTCCAGAGAGAGGCAGCTGGGATGGGTCAGATGTCTGTAAGAGCAACTAAAACTTTCTAGTGAAGCCAGAGGAGGTCAGGCCATGTGTCTGAGCCAGTTCTGCAACTTCACCTAGCTTTTCTATACTCTCGGGCCCCATAAGCAGGTACCATCTCCACATCTGGTGCTTGGGAAATCATTGCTGCCTTTACTCCATCTCCCCTTTGCACTCACTTGCTTCTCAATGTGTTCTCCCTCGTGATGATTTCTTCTTTCTACCAGATGGTTTGGGCCACCTTTGGCCATCTTTAGACATGCTCCTTGGGAAACGCCCCTCCCCCCTCAGTTATTGTCTAACTCTGTCTCGGCTGAGCCATCTCTAGTGTCTGGATTTGGTGCTTTAGTGTGGAAATCAAATGTGAGGGAAGCTGCAGCAGTTTTTGGACTTCAGATCCAGAGGCAAAAAGCTGAAGTCTGTCTAGTTTGGAGTAAGACTACAATGAGGAGGAGGATAGAAGGAGGTCAAGGATTCAGGGCTTCAGCATAGGCTCTTTGTGCTATATGGTGAGTGACATAGCTCAACACCAATATACAAGTCCTGGTGCTGAGAGCAGTGTGTAGAGAAGTCATTGTGTACTGTAACCAGTGTTGAGGAGATAGAAATACCTGGTAACATTTATCAACACCTGGCAGGTGATGAAGCAGTTCAGCTACCCCTTTTTTCTTCAGTGGCAACTTACTGTTTTCCCTATTTCAATGGCTCTCAAATTCCAGTGCACCCTGGATTCACCTGGAAGGCTGTAGAGACCCAGACTGCATGGCTTCATGATAGACTTAGGCTTTGGATTGCCTGTGGTAGAGCCTGTAGTCTTCTTTTCTAACTAGTTCCCAATGATGCCCCGTTAGGAAAGGACTTCCCTTTGGTAGTAACAGTCCTTCGGGTCAGGTGTCCACACAAAATCAAGATTTCTTACCATTGCGAAGGACAGACTAGGCAGTTTGGTGAAAGCTCCCTGCCTCATTGGTAGGCCTTACATTTTTTCTAGGTACTTAAGGTTATGTGTGAATAATTAATAACACAAAAGCAGAAGCAAAGCTATCTGTGGGATCAAAGGAGAGTGATGGAAGGAGGGGGAAGTTGGGTAGGAGGGTGTGGGAAGGAATATGCTCAATGTCATGCACACTGCTATGACAGTGCTTTGTGTAACTCTTATAAAGGAAATTATTTACTTGTGGTGGCTCACTTACAGTTCAGAGACAAGGAAAACAGTGCTGGAGAAGAAACTGAGGGTTCTTAAATGATCCCATAGGCAAGAGGAAGTGAGCTGTCTCAATGGGTGTGGCTTGAGCATATACACGAGACCTCAAAGCCTGCCTCCACTGTGACATACTTCCTTCAACAAGACCACACCTACTCTGACAAGGCCACACCTCCCAATAGTGCCACTCCTTTTGGGGAGCATTTTCTTCCAAACCACCACAGTAGCACAACACCATGTCTAATGAATATACACAATTAAAAAAATTAAAGTGAGGGCCAGGTGTTGGTGGCGCACGCCTTTAATCCCAGCACTTGGGAGGCAGAGGCAGGCAGATCTCTGTGAGTTCGAGGCCAGCCTGGTCTCCAGAGCGAGTGCCAGGATAGGCTCCAAAGCTACACAGAGAAACCCTGTCTCGAAAAAAAAAAATTTAAAGTGAAACATTCCTCCAAATTAAAAATTAGTTCTCTTCTTTGACTCAGAGTTTAAAGATGTAAAGGACAAAACAATCAAACACCTGAAGTAGTGATTTTTCTGTAAACAAGGAAGCAAGATTTCCAGGAAGCACTGAGTATTTCACACATGCAAATCCTCTAAAGCCCACGACAAAAGCTTTGTTATGGTATGACTTCAGTGAATACTGATCTTCAGGGAAAGGCCTCCTTAAAACCACAAATTCTTAAATCTTAATTTAAGAGGTCACAAGTATTTGTGATCTTATGTTTTAATTTTGTGGGCAAGCACATGGAGGCCTGAGAGGTTAAACAACTTCTCAACATCACCACCACCCACCACCATTATTAGCAGAGCCAAATATCAGAGATGTCAAATCTCCCAACACTAAGTTAGTCTTTTCTAATAAATAAGAAACGACTCTGTAGATCATCATTTTCATTATCTTATTTTCATAAGAGGTAAACAATATTTTCATCCTTTCCAATTTTATAGATAAGAAATCTGAGATTTGTGTTACTTCACACAAAACCAGGACTAGATCTTTGGCTTTTTAATCCTTAGCCCAGGGCTTTCTCAGGTTTTATGTTGTCCATGATCATTAGTTTAGAAAACAAGGCAACAAACACATACGTTTTTGAAAGAATATCAACAGCAGATACAAACCTTGTTTGTACTTGAAGTCTTCATAGTGGAATAGCATACACATAAGGTCACTCAGTCAGTGTTTGTAATATGAAATGGATGCACTAGAACAGATGAGTAACTGAATGAAACAAAGGGTGGAATGGAATTGTGTCCCATTCTCAGCAGGTGATCCATTCTGGAAGCACATGGTTACTCAAGATTGCTTTGTACTGGGGGTTGAAAAAGTACAAAGAATATCTGGGTAAGAAGGCAGAGGAGGGCTGGAGAGATGGGTCAGAGATTAAGAACACCGACTGCTCTTCCAGAGGTCCTGAGTTCAATTCCCAGCAACCACATGGTGCCTCACAACCATCCGTTATGAGATCTGGTGCCCTCTTCTGGTGTGCTGATATACATGGAAGCAGAATGTTATGTACATAATAAATAAATAAAATCTTAAAAAAAAAAGGCAGAGGAAATATAGCTGGGGGACCTGGTGAAGAAGCATCAGGGTAAGAAAATAGAGACTCTGTCTCTTTTTGGGAGACAGAAAAGAGAAAGAAAAGGAGGGCAGTGAATATTCATGAAGGAGTGACAGGACAGCTGGAAATGGGAAGACAGAGAGGGTGCAGCACTGAGAAGAAGAAAACCCAAGGATGGCAGAGGGTCAGGGAGTAATGTGCTTTTGGCACAAGCATGAGGCCATGAGTTGGGTTCCCAAGAGGTCTGGAGTTTAGTTCCCAGTACCTAAATGGCTTACTGAAAGCTTCAGGCATTATGCTGGCCTGCCTCTGTTACCTGTCAGAATCCACTCAGGCAGTACCTGGGTCAGCCCAGGATTCCATGGGAACTAAGTCTGCACACAGGTGCAAAGGACCCTTTAAAAGACAAACCCCTGCCCATTTATGCTCTCTCTACTCTTCTCTCTGCTTCTGCTCTTCTCTTCTCTCTGTCTCTCTCTCTCTATGTCAACCGGCCATGGCAGTCAGACATTTACCATGTTTCTCTTCTCTCTTAGTCTCCCTACTCTACCCAGCCTATAATAAACTGGTTAATATGTTTCATCTTGCACTCCTCTTCTTCTTTATCTTTAATTTAAACAAAAATCTAACACATACAATGGCTTGTAACTCCAGTTTCAGGGGAATCTATATCTCTGGCCTCTATAGGCACATGCACTCCTGGCCACATATCATACACAGACACACAGACATTAACTAAAGAGCTATGGGGAGAGAAGGAAGAGTTCATCTTTTCTTTTTTCTTATTTTCTTTAAAGTTTATGTGTGTTGATGTTTTGCCTGCATGTATGTCTGTGTGAGGGTGCCTGGTCTTCTGGAACTGGAGTTACAGACAGTTGTGAGCTGCCATGTGAGTGCTGGGAATTGAACCTGGGTCTTGTGGAAGAACAGCCAATGCTCTTAACCCTCATGCCATCTTTCTAGCCCGACGAGACAATCTTCTTAAGGGTTGGCTCCTGGCAGGCTGTAGTGGATGGCTTCACACCCAGAAGTACATTAGTATGTGGATAGCACAAATTGGAATCAATAGGTTATTAACTGAGACAGAGAGAGAAAGAGAGAGAGAGAGAGAACACGAAGTCATGAAGCTGAGGAGAGCAGAGAAGCAGGAATAGATCTGAGAGGGGAGATATTGAGGGTGACTATGATCAAAATACATTGTATGAAATTCTCAAGAAACTAAAAAAAATATTGAAAACAAAATAAAATTCATGCTTAAATAATAAGATAGAAAGGAATTAAGAAAAATACTTACTGTGTTGGCCCTGGGCTTCAACAAGGGCACTCGTGGGCAGTACACCCCTTCACATGTATAAAACACACACACACACACACATACTCACACACCCTCTCTCATATTCACACCAAACTGAATGCAGTTTTGTGGTTCACTGGCAGAGGGAGGAAGAGCAGTCCTACACACAGGACAAATACATACATCTCACAAGTCTCAAGTCCAGTTCTGGTCTTGCTGAGGAAGTCACTCCTGAGGTGGGATGACACAACAGCAAAGAGTTCCTTGTGCTCAGAGAGAGGGCTGTGATCAGGTGCCACCTTGAGAGGGAACACACTATTTAAACTGGAACTACCTGGGAGGCCTGAGAACAGGATAGCCACAGAGAGAGCTGTAGAGAGGTGGATGCTGGATGTCAGCTGCATGGTGACAAGCTGAAAACAGCATATAAGTGGAAGGTTGGTACTTAAAGATAGCCCTGACCCTGGCAGCTGGGAGCAGACTAATAGCCATGTGTCTGAGGTCAGAGGGTTGAGCAACCTTAGAATCTACCTACCTGCCATATAGTTTACTGTTATAAAGCTGGGAAGCTCCTTAGACTATGTTGCATCCTTCCCGCAGAGCGATTAATTCTGTGGATTTTGGAAAAACAAAGACAGCTCTGATTGTACAGATTTCAGTGCTCTAGCTGCTTCTCACTCTCCTGCTACTGGTGGGAGACACCCCCTACATCTAGAACCTTTGTTGCTCCAGGGGTACAATCTGGGGGACTCTCCAGAGGGTGGGAGAACCTGTTCAGAACCTGTTCGGCTCTCAGCCTGCAAAGCTCATGAAGTGAGAGGAGGCAGACAAGAGTTTTAAGTTCACCTGACCCTACCTCATACCTGGCAATCTGTGATTTTCAAGAGTCCACAAAGAAATTCATTTAGCATTTCACTTTTTTTTTTTTTTTTTTGCTCCTTGACTTCCTTATTATACATAAAACATTCGGAAATTTTCACATATATTAATCTAATTTTGTTTATGTTTTTTCATTAGGCATTTATCTTTTGTTTTCCTTTTTCTTTTCTATTTCCTGTGATTTTAGGAGTATTTTGACTTGATCATACTGATCTTTAGAGCTTTTATGTTTTTATTTTTATTTCCTTTATTGTGTTTCTATTTGGTTCTGAAATATCTCACTGGGAAATCTTTTCAACTCCTCTATTTTTTTCTAATCAGTCCTTTTCATTTCCCCTTCATAGTATTCTTATCACTGCCCCCTTCTTTTCTCCTGTATTGATTTAACCTTGCTTCTATCCTGTTTCTCCCTCTCCTCACCTTCTTCCTTTGCCTCATCGATTTACTGTCTCCATTTTTATTAGAAGTAATTTTTTACTTCATAGGGCATTCTACATTGTTTTCCCATCTTCTGTTTTATGATTTTGGGGATACATTAGTGTGCACTAATTGATTTAAATATATTTTTATGTCTTGTATGGTTTGATGGTATTGATGATAATTAAACAGATCCTTAACAGTAATCAACATAGAAAGAATAATAAAGAGTCTCTCCACAGACCAGATAGACTGGTGGTGAATGTAAGCAGAAATGTCAGTGCCATGGCACACAATACCTGACCTCTTACTACACAAAGGTGGCAGGGTACTGGCATTGTATGGAACAGACATGCATGTCAATTGGATAGTGGACTCAGAAATAGACTCACACAAGTACAGTCCCTTAATCTTTGACAAAGGAGTCAAAAACATATATCAGAATAAAAGATTCTTTCATCATCAAATGATGGTGGAGAATATGAATTTTCACAGATATAAGAATAAAACTAAATCCGCCATTTTTATCCTATACCAAAACCAACTCTAAGTGGATCAAGGACCTTAATATAAGACCTAAAACTTTGAAAGTGCTAAAGCAAAGCAGGTGAACCATCTGAAGGCAGAAACAAGGATTTTCCTGAGTAGGGTTTTAACAGTATGGGATATAATACTTAGAACAGAATAAATTTAAGTTTCCATAGAGTGAAGGAAACAGTTAGCTGAGTAAAGAGACAGACCACAGGTCGACCGGTGTTGGTGGCGTACACCTTTAGTCCCAGCACTTGGGAGGCAGAGGCAGGTGGATCTCTGTGAATTCGAGACCAGCCTGGTCTTCAAGAGCTAGTTCCAGGACAGGCTCCAAAGCCACAGAGAAACCCTGTCTGGAAAAACAAAAAACAAAAAACAAAAAACAAAACAAACAAAAAAAAAGAGACAGACCACAGAATGAAAGCTATAATCTAATCTATAAAGAACACTTCAGCACCCCCCCCCCACCATCCAATCCATGAATAAGCTAATTGGCTGCATAGTTTTCAAAGGAATAAAAACAAATGCCCAATAGATATATTTGAAAAAAAAATCTAACATCTTTCTTTAGCCATTGAGGGCCTGTAAACCCAAACTGCTTTGGGAGTCCACATCACCCAGTTAGAGTGGCTATCATTAAGAACAAACATGATATACAAAGGCCCACAGCTCTGGCATATTTACCAGAGGCCAGGCTGCTCCTAGGGACCCCACCACCCACAAAACCCCTTTAAGACCATCCAACAATCCCAGACTGAAACCATTACCCTGGGCTGCATAGCCTAGCCTACAACTTTGGAAGAAGACTTCTGCTTTACTGGAGGACAGGCTGGATCTAGGGCCCTTAGGCTAGACGACCAGAGAAGAAAGAGAAACCAAGGAACAAAACACACATCCAACAAAGACAAATGCAGGAATCAACATCTAGACCTATTATCATCCCAAATCTGGATGCCTAAATGCCAGTGTAAGAACACAATAACAGAAAGGGCCATATAGCACCACCAGAACCCAGCTATCCAGTGACAGCAGAATCTGAACAATCCAATGCAGTTAAAGCACAAGAAAATGACCTTAAAAAGATGATAGACATCTTTAAAGAGGAAATGAAAAAAAAAAACCTTACAGAAATTGAAGAAAAGTAAAAAAAGAAAAAAAATGGAGGAAATCAGTAAATCCCTTAAAGAATGCTAAGAAAACCAAGAAAAAAAAAAAAACAACCAGGTAAAGAAAACAGTTTAAGATCTGAAAATGGAAATAGAAGCAATAAAGAAAACACAAGTGGAGGGAATCCTGGAAATGAAAAATCTGGATAAGCAAACAAACTACTGATGCAAGCATCACCAACAGAATACAAGAGATGGAAGAAAGAATCTTAGGTGTTGAAGACATGATAGTTGAAATAGATTCACCTGATGGGAAGTTCCTTCTGTATGCTGTGAATATATGTTTCTCTTATTTGTTGATGAATAAAGATGTTTTGGCCTATGAATAGGCAGGATGTAGCCAGTCAGAAAGTATAGGCGGGGCTACCAGACTAGGAGAAGGTTGGGAAGAGGAATACAGAGGGTGGCCAGAGAGATGCCATGTAGCTGCTGAAGGAGTAACATGCCAGAACATTACGGGTAAGCCACAGCCTTGAGGCAATACACAGTTTAATAGAAAGGGGTTAATAATTAAGAGAGAGCCAATAAGAAGTCCAAGTCATCTGCCAAACAGTTTATAATAAATATAAACCTCTGTGTGTTTATTTGGGACCAAATGACTGTGGGACCAGGCAAGACAGAAATTTCGCCTTCATTCATTAGTCAAAGAAAATGTTAAATCTAAAAAATTCCTATTACAAAACATCCGGAAATCTGGAACACTATGGAAAAGATCAAACATAATAATAGAAATAGAAGGAGAAGAAACCCAGCTCAAAAACCCAGAGAATATATTAAACAAAATCATAGAAGAAAATGTTTCCAACCTAAAGAAGAACATGCTTCTTCTTTACAAGAAGCTTACAGAACACCGAATAGATTGGCTCAGAAAAGAAAATCTCCACAAGAAAGAATATTGAAAGCAGCAAGGAAAAAAGGCAAAATAATATATAAAGAGAGACCTATTAGAATCACACCTGACTTCTCAATGGAGACCCTAAAATCCAGGAGGGCCTGGACTGATGTCTTGCAAGGAGACCATGGATGCCATTCCAGACCACTATACCCAGTAAAACTGTCAATTACTAGGGATGGGGGAAAACAAAGTATTTCATGACAAAGTCAAATTTAAACAATATCAATCTGCAAATCCAGTCCTACAGAAGGTACTAGAGGGAAAAGTCCAACCCCAGGAAGTTAACTACAGTCATGGAAACACAGGCAATAGATAAACTCATACCAGCAAAACCTAAAGAAGGGACACACACACACACACACACACACACACACACACACACACACACACACACCCATGACCCACACCACCAACAACAAGAAAATGGCAGGAATTAACAATCATTGGTAATTATTATCCCTCAATATTAATGGACTCAAATCACCAATAAAAAGGCACAGGCTAACAGAGTGGGTATGAAAACAGGATCCCTTCTGCTGCATACAAGAAACACATCTCAACATGAAAGATAGATATTACGTCAGAGTAAAGAGTTGGAAAATGATTTTCTGCTCAAACAGACCTAAGAACCAAGCTGGTGTAGCTAGCCTAGTATCTAACAAAATAGACTTCAAATCAAACATTACTAAAGATTAAATCACATATTGAACCCCACACAATAATAGCGAGAGACTTCAACACCCAACTCTTACCAATAGACAGGTAATCCAGACAGAAACTAAAAAGAGAAATAATGGAACTAACAGACATTATGACTCGGAAGGACTTAACAGATGTTTACAGAACATTTCACCCAAACACAAAAGAATATATCTTCTTCTCAGCGGCTCATGGAACTTTCTGAAAAATTGACCACATATTCAGCCACAAAGCAACATATAAACAAAATGAAAGAAAAAACCCAAATGATAATCCCATGCCAGGCCCCCAACCTGTTACTGGGACAAGGACCTGCCTTGTCCAGTGGGAACCTGTCTCAGAAGACCTTCTGTTCAAGGGAATGTCCCCAGGCTGGCAAAAAAAAAATTCAAGATCTTGGAGGATGGAAAATTTAAAAGTTCCCCCCAGGTGGCCACCGTGTCCCATTGTCAAGGGTATATTGAGGCCAGGCCTTAGTGCACAGAGAAATCAGGCCTTCAGGACACATTGTGTCAGATAGCCCCAGTTTAAAAAGATTTTGTAAAAGGCAGCCCAAAGGCCTTAGGGGATCCGGCTTTGAATTGCAGGTGCCCAATTCACAATTCTATGCTGGAACCCAAAGCCTGATGCAATGTGTCCACTGTGGTAGCCCTTGAGTCAAAAAACAGAAGGGGTGTGGGTATTCCCTTGATCAGTCTTCTGAAGAAGGGTTCCCACTGGACAAGGCAGGTTCTTGTTCCAGTAGCAGGTCAGGGGCCTGGCACGGCAGTGTCTTTGGTCAGGCACCCTAAAAATCACAGGAGGCCCTGGGGTTCTAAGGCAATGACTTGTCAAAAGCCGATCTTAGCCTGGCAGAGAACAGGTGTCGGGGAGAAAGGTGTTTTCCCACCACATGGCCCTGGCTGCTGGTGGGGGAAAAACAGCCCCTCTATGGGACCTCCTGATGAGAAGTTCCTACACCCAGATAAGCCTTTCTGCTGATGCAGCAATCCAAATCAGACCAAATCAAACCAAATTAGAAAAGGCCCACATTCAGTGATTATAATGCTCCCAGATGGCTTTTCAGGCTCCCAGAGAGGAGATAGGGTATAGAGACGGAAAAACCATGTCTATTTTCTGAGGGTCAGTTTAAATACCCTGTGGGATTTAACATTTCTGGGGAAGGGGTCATCATTTGGCAGGCTTTCTGAGATGCAGCAGGGTTTGGAGAAAGATAGGGGAGTGGGCGGGGGGCTTGGGTGGAACTTCCACTATAACAAAAACTATTAATGGAATGACGAACAGTAAATCTAGAGACTTAAAAACATAATTAATGCTAGAAGGAAGTTGACATGAACAGATTTAAATCACTGGAGTCATAAATAATGGTTATTGTACATACCTACCTTTGAGGGGTAATAATTATGAAGGTGTGCCAAATATATATGTGAATATAAAATGATACACATCTGCGTATCCTCATTGCTCTCAAAGACGATAAATAATGATGCCACAATCTTCATGGGTATCAGAAGCATCTCCTGGGTTGAAGATCTCTTGAGAGTTAGTGCCTTCTTTGCATTTGGCTGAAGCCAGAAAGGCCTGGTCCTTGCAAGTCCCTTCTATCTTCATCTGATAAATGCAGAGAGCAATATCTGACCTTAGCACTTCTCAGGGTTGCTGTGAAGACCAAAGATCACAGTAAGAGCGAAAGGCCTTTGAAAAACACAAAGGCCTATAGTAATGGGTTCCAGGTATCTTTCGAAGCTGCAGAGAGATTGCTAACACAGTGTGAGTCAAGGACTCACAAGATGAGCAGCATTTACAAATTATTTTAAAAAACCAAATTTTTGCTTTAGTGACCCAGAGCCATGACTAAATTGTTTTCTAACTGCTGTACATTCGATATCCCCTGCTATAAGTAATCATACCACATTCCAGATGTAGCCATGCAGCATGTCAGCAGCATCTAAGTTTTTAATAGGGAAGAAGTTTTAAATCCATATAGCACAAAGGCAAATCACATCTCTTATAAGCAGGCTCTTTTATTTTTCGATAGTGGCAAAAGTGCTGCCCCCTGTAACATATCTTCTATGAGAACACTGTCTGCCAATGCAGATGAATAGGCATTTATTGAATGCTTATGCAACGTAGTTTTGGTATCGATGGAGTAACAGAAAGGATAGTAGTAGTGGGATAGAAAAAAATAAGAGAGACATGGTTCCTAAAGCGGTTGAGCTTAAAAGATATCTTTGTATGTATGTGTACAGTGTGTGTGTGTGTGTGTGTGTGTGTGTGTGTGTGTGTGTGTATTTCTCTGTGTGTTTGCAGGTGTATGTGTGCCACAGCATGTGTGTGACGCCACAGTGAATGTCAGGTCTCAATCCTCATCTTGTACCTTGTTTGAAGCAGGGCCTTTTGTTGTTTTCCTGCTGCATATGGTGGACTGGTTGGCTAAAAGGTTCTGGCGACTGTTTGTGTCTCTGTCTCTCATTTCCTAGGGCACTGGGGTTACAGACAGGAGGTCTACTGTGTCTGCCTTTACAGGGTCCTTGGGATTTGAACCCATGTATTCACACATGTTTAGCAAATGTTTTACCCACTGAGCCAGCTATCTTCCCAGCCCAAAAGCTTTGAAACTGAAGGGAAGTGACAGATCTATGACAGCTAATTATAGAAGCAAAAGGAAACCAGTGTCAAGAAAATGATTGGGGAATATGCCTTGGAGTTGGAGAGGTTGCAAGAACTAAACTCGTGTCACGTAGGGGAGAAAATCTGGTGACTTTTCTCCCAGGCCTTCCGGATTCCTTGTGCTGGGATTAGAAGGAACTAGTCTGAAGGAATGTAGTCTATCCCACCAATAAATGTTCACCTCCTCTAGCTGATAAAACTCAGCCATTTAGCAGTGTGCCCAGGGATCCACAAAGTCACAGCTCAGTGACATTAGGAGTTAAATTCCAGATTCTCACTGCAAGCAGCACCCTTATAGGAAGGCATCTGTGAGTGCCATACAAGAATTCAGTGTTTCATTTCGCTTCAGTTCCATAGAGACACCATATTTTATCCTTGTTCAGTTAACACACTCTCAAATAGAGAAATCCCCCAGACTCTCGTGCTCTGCCTACAGTTTCTAAGTTCACATGTACTATATGCCCCTCTCAGGTTCAGAGAACAACACCAACCTTTGCACTTAGGTGTTTTTTTGGGCACTTCAAGAGCTCCCTCTCAGTCACTACCATTCTATTAACTAGTGTTGACCAAGAGTGCTAAGAGTGGAATAGTATTGTCTCCTTCTCTCAGTACAAGTAATATTATCATTTTCATCTTACTGAAGAGAAGACCTCAACAGAGGTTTAATGACTGGTCCAAAGTCATCCAATTAGTTCCATTGAGAAACCTGGACCAAAGTCTGTACATTTAGTCCTGCTCTGCACTGTCTATCTCTTCCCTTTCTCTTCACAGCTATATTTAATTCTATAGAATTAATTATACTAATTCTATTATTTCATGTGGATGGATTTTTTATTTGCATGATCGTTTGCCTGGTGCCCACAGAGACCAGAAAAGGGCATCCTATCCCCTGGAACTGGAGATACAGATGGTTGTGAATTGCCATATTGGTGTTGGGAATCAAACTTGAGTCATCCATTGGAACAGCAGTGTTCTTAACCACTGAGCCATCTTTCCAGCCCCTCTGTAAACCATTTTGAAGCTAGTGTCCTACAGGTTAGGTAAAACATGCCATTGCTGTATAATTATGATATAAACATGTTAATAAGGCTTATTCTACACTTTTCATATACAAGGCACTAGAACAAGCTCATGTATTTTTTCCATTTTAATCCTTATAGAGAGGATAATCATTTTTTTGTTTGTTTGTTTGTTTGCTTGTCTAGGTGTTAGACATTGAACCTAGGGTACTGTTCATGCTAGGCAAGTAGTTTACTACCAAGCTATAGTCTTAGTCTTATTTCTTTTTTAATGTTGAGACAGAGTCTTACTAAGTTGCTTAGGATGTACCCGAACTCATTCTTTAGACAGCCATTGAATTTGTGATTCTTCTGTCTCAGCCTCCCAAGTAGCTAGGATTGTCATCCTGCACCACCAGGCCTGGTTTATTAACATTTTAATAAATGAACAAACTAAGGCCTGAGTAATCGGTGTAAGGTTTTATTAGAAATTGATGGGATAAGTATTTGCACCTCAGCCATTTGACACCATGTAACACAGTCTTTCTCTGTCCCGACATCCAGCTCCCAAATAATGTCATGGAGACTTCTTATTAATTGTGAAAACTCATCATATAGCTTAGGCTTGTTCCTACCTAGCTCTTATAACTTAAATTAACCCATTTATATTAATATACATTGTATAATGTGGCGCTACCTCTCTTCCATCTTGCACCCCCTGTTTCCTCTCCATGTCTCCTGATGTTCCTCCTCTGCATCTCGATTCTCTCCTCCTAATTCCTTCCCTCCCCAGAAATCCCACATATACCTCCTGCCTAGCTAGTGGTCATTTAGCTTTTTATTACACCAATCACAGGAATATACCTTCACACAGTATACAAATATTTCACAACAACACTGGATCACTGGCTTTAACTTCTGAACTGTACAATATTTGGGATAAGTTGGGAACTGCAAGAAGATGTTACCTCAAAATTTCTTCCCCAACTGCCTGTCCTAGACCCTGAAATGGGGATCCTGATCCCCTTTTAGTAGATAGGCACCCCTGTTTATTTCTAGGATAGATGTGACACTGGGGATAGCAGGGGTTGAGTTTCTTCAGTGCCCTGTGCAAGATGTTGCAAGGTTTCTATAGGTGAGCAGCACCATGTGCCCACCCTCCAGGGCTGGAAATGGGAAGGAAGATGCTAACCAAGGTGGGTGCAATCAACCAGGGAAGTGAGATACTGAAAAAATCCTGCCACATCCTCCACTTAAATTGTTTACAGTAGCTATCACCAACAGGATAAAACCTACTTTCCTCAAGAGGGCAGGCATGGCTACCCTTCCAAACTCCTCAGTTTTGTGTCTGCCATGCTGTCACTGTGGTAATATGACAAGCATCACCATGTTCCCGCCAATGTTTTCCAGCCCTTCTAGCTGACCTAACTGTGGGCTGTCTTTTAAGAACTACCTTGGTCATACGTGTATTTAAGCTTCCATGATGACCAGCCTCCACGTGTGGGTGGTACTTTTTCATACCAGAGTATCACTTACCCAAAAACTGAAATTCTTTGCAAAGCCCCCTCTTTAAATGTGAAGTGAGTAGTTTTAGTCAGTCCTCTTTTGTAACTTAAATGCTCTCTCACAGGACCCATGAAACTTCAATGTTGAGCAAAAACCAGAATACACTCCTTAAAAGCCTATCTGTAGTTTGAGAGCTCCAGGCTTGTTTGTAGCCCACAACAGAACTGAGTCGGACAGAAATACAGGGAAAGCTATGGGGACCTGGAAGGGAGAGGAGACCCCACCCTTGTTCACCCTTGTCTTTCCAGCTGAGAGTCAAGGATTGCTTCAGGCCACCCCCCTTTCCCAACTGAACCTGAAATTTTCTAGGACTCTCTCCAGAAACCCCTTGTGAAACCCTGGTGGCTCCTGGTTTCATCAGATTGCAAGCCCATCCATGGCACTTTCAGAGCCACACTATAATCTCTCGTCTAGAAAGAGAATAGAGATTGAGTCAGGGAGGGTCCCTTGGAGACCCGTTAGGCAGTGAAATTCCAAAGGCTTCCACCATCCCATTATAGTCACCATTAAGACTTAACCAAGGTTCCTCTTTGAGAAGCCCACACCTGTGCTCTCTGCCAGGTGTGCTTTATTCTTGCGTGCATTTGTTTCTATTTTTTAAATAAACAACCGTGCTTCATCCTGGCTTGTCCTGAAATTCTTTCTTGCACAGAAGCCAAGGATCAGGTTTTACCCGAGTCCAGGTCTCTAAAAGTAACGTCTCAGGCTGTGTAGAACTGTGCCTTGCTGACAGAACGAAGCTGTTGGCTGCCAACATTTTTGTAAGTCTAGGAGAAGTAGTTTAGAAGAACCAGAGGTAGACCTGATCCAACCTTTAGCTGGATGGACAACACTAATCCTGCACATGAAGAGGAAGGAGAAGGCCTTAAAGTTCAGGAGTTTGCTTGGGCTGGCCTATTCTCTGGTACTTAACAGCTGAACACAATACACTTCTTTCTGCCTTTGAAGTCTTCAGGAGCACAGACTCAACTATCCTCTTTTTCACTACACATTGCAGTCACTGTTTATCCAGGTACTACACTATTAGATATTAAAAAATACTTTTATTTGTGTGTGTGTGTGAGAGAAAGAGGGAGAAGATGTCAGGGGAGAGAGGGAGAGAGGGAGGGGGGGAGAGGGAGAGGGAGAGGGAGAGGGAGAGGGAGAGGGGAGAGGGAGAGGGAGAGGGAGAGGGAGAGGGAGAGGGAGAGAATCAGAGAATCGATTTTCTCTTTCCATGGTGAAATGAGGAATCGCAGTCAGGTTTTCTGATTGTGTGTAAACTGCTTTTACCAGTGAGCCATCTCACTGGCCTTGTATTAGTAGATATTTTTAATATGGTTTTTTAAAAAATTTCATTCTCAAGTAGAGGCTAGCCTCGAACTTAAGGCAATCCTCCTGCCCCCGGTCTCCCAACTGCTATTTTTAAAGCATCACATTATTTAATCCTAACTAGCCCCATAAACAAACGGATGCTCTATTGTGAGGTACTTCTCCTCGCACGGTGGTGACAGCCCCTACTTTTCAGATGGAGGGTCCCCACGCTCCTTGTGCATTAGAAAAAATTTTTGTAAGTACCGCTTCCTTTATTTGGATAAAAATTCGATTATTTCCCGGACAAGTAGAAAAGAAGGTCTGGAAGGGAGCGCAGGGACTGGTTCTCAGGAGGCGGCGCGGCCGGCAAGGGCGGGCGGGGCGGGCCCTGTGCCCCGGGGAGGGTCCCGCGCTGCCCTCCCACTCGGCCCGCCCAGGGCAGCTGCGGGCGACACCTGGGCGGTGCAACCGGCTGCCATCCCCGGGCGCGGAGAGCAACTCGCAGCGCCGAGGAGGGACCACGGGCAGCCAGCCGGAGTGCAGACTGCAAGCGGAGACGGGGCGCGTTCTCTGGGTCTGACTTTTCTGCCCACTGGCTGTGCCACCTAAACTGCTTTTCTGGGTCCCGCTCTGGGTGTTGGTGCAGCCGGAGGGAATTAGTGTGGAGAGATTTGGGTTGGCCTCGCTTTTCTGACGGCTAAAACGTGAACGGTGTTGGCAACTGACAAGGTTCATTCCTCAGTTTCTCCTTTAGTAAGACTTCTGCTACCCTCGCCCTGTCCGCGAAGCTGGGAATCCCAGGTAGGCGGTTCTATGCTGGGCGGTCGCGATGGGGGGTGAGTTGTTGTTGTTGTGTGTTGTGTGTGGGTGGGGGGGGGGGCACGGGAGGGTTGAAGGACTGATCCCAGACCTGGGGCTGGAGGCCAGCAGGACCTGGCTATAGAGCAAGTGCCCTCAGGGTGCTCAGGTGAGGACTAGCACAGGATAGAGCTTTGCACAGGTGCTGCGAAGGCAAGGGCAGCTAGGGGATCCACGAACTCTAGTTTCAAAATTAGCAGATTTGTTTTGGGACAGTTTCCCCTGCACTCAACCGGACCTCTTCTCTGAGCGAGCTAAGTCACAGGGGTGGGATTTGCCCGCTTCAAACCGCAAAACCGAGCGCTTCAGAGTGTGAAACTCCAGCAGCCGGTAGGAAGTGAGGTAGGAAGTGAGTCTCTGCCCTCATCGTGTCTCCTCCCTTTTCCCTTCCCCCTTTCCTCCCTTTATAAGTCGCCTTTGGCTATGAGGGGCTCCATTTCCTGCATCATTGAAAAGTTCTTATTTTTACCAAGGAGTAGTATGTGACCAGCAGCCTCCAGGATTCCGGGCTGTGGGCTCTCGGTTCAGAGGGAATTCTAGACACACGCTTTGAGTCACAGCTTTCTGAGCCTACAGTGTAGTAGGAGTGTGCAGAGGAAGGCTGGTGGGATTCACAGACGCTGGCAGGTAGGATGGGTCCAAACTGCTGCCCAACCTTCTCCCCTCTCCCCTTTGACAGCCCTTCTGGGCTAGTATGTTGGTCCCTGTTGTCTGCAGGATCGAGCAACCAGTACAAGCAGGCTAGCTGAAAGTAATTGAAAGTTTCTGCAGCTCTCTAGCACCCCCCCCCACCGCCCCAAACAACTCTGCAGTTCTGCCCCTCATCACTCCTGGAGTGGCTTCCATTTGAAAGTAGGCTCTAGGACCCACTAACTGCTTCCTGGAAGGAGAAGAGAAGGTCCGGTGAGGAGGGAGGGGCGATGCTGAGTGCTCTTTACTGGACTTTTACCATGGGCCACACACACTGTTCTCTGTGTAATGTGTTCCTAAATTCCCACAAAGCCCCTCGAGGTTGGTAGACTACACCTCGTTCTACAGTTGGGATGCTGAGGTTCATAAAGATTGTTTCATTGTAACAGAGCTCATCATTGGCATAACTGGGATTCTAATCTAGTTTCTAATTCTAAAACCTTTCTACTCTGTTCTCTTTTGTAAAGATAAGCCGGAGCAGGTAAAAAACCAACCAACCAACCACCCAACCCACCCACCAACCGCATGGCATGTTTGAGCTCTTGCTAAGTGCCAGGCACAGTTAAAGCATCTCAGAGGTCCTATTGGCGGTATCTATGGTCAGGAATGTGCATCGTTCTGGGGGAATCTGACAATGCCTCTTCACAGCAGCCCTGTTCCAGAAGGCGGGTCAGATCCACTCAGCTGCTACTGCTGGGTGGGGCAGGAGTTCTGTTTGCTTTATCCTACAAGTGGTTTGGGGTCTAATGAAAGATTGATTGTCTGAATCTGATCCGTTAGACTTGACCGTTGGCTTGTGAATGATTCCTCTGTACCCTAAGAGGCTCCTTCCAGGCTGTGCTTAATAAATACTTGTGGAATGAATGAATGAATTAGCACCTTGTACAGTGATCTGCTGCCCCCAAGGACAGCAAAGCAGTGTGGGGACAATCTGGGCCTTATCCTCCAAACCCATGATGCCAGCCAGAGGGTACTGATTCTTGGGGAAGGAAGATAGGTTAGCCTGTGCCCTTGTGGACTTCCAAAATTCCTTAGCTAAAAAGTTTATACCTGGCGTTTACAGTTTTGTAGAATTTTAAAAGAAATAGCTCAAAGAGAAAAATTTGACTTAAAAATAAATTACCTGAAAAGTGGTTTGGTATTAATGAGATTGTCATGCTCTCAAGAAGCCAGGGGCACATAAGATGTTTGCTTTAGATGACCTGTTTGCTTTACCATAGATCCCTAATGGTAAAGAAGACCAATTGCTCTTGGTAGATGGACACAGGTCAACTCCAGCAAGCTTGGACATTGCCTTAATGACTTACAATGTTTTCATGATATATGAATCCCAGCTTAACTGTATATTAAATGATTTTCTGGGCCAGTGAGATGACTTAGTATGTAAAGGTGCTTGCCACCGAGTGTGGCTACCTGGGTTGGAGCCCTGGAACCTGCATGGCAGAAGGTAAGAACTGGCTCCTGCAAGTTGTCTTCTGACCTTCACATGCATTCCACAGCACATGTGCTGGAACATACATACACACACACACACACACACACACACACACACACACACACACACACACACCCCTAAATGAATTTTAAAGATTTTCCCCCCAAAGAATATTTGAATAAAATTAATATTCAGGTAGAGTACTGGTTAGGAGAACCCAGAGAATTGGACAGTTTCTGGTCTTTTGGCTTAGAGAACAATTTGTGTTTTCCATTTCTGGTTCATAGTAACTGAACTTATTTAATTCCCTGGAGAGGCAATTCTCTTATCCCATTTTCCAGACTGAAGAAAATGCGCTAAAAATAAAAATGTTTTTTATTACATGCTTTTTAAAATTACCCAAACTATACATATTAATTGCAGAAAAAGATAAACACAGAATACTACTATAAACTATAACAAAAACATATCTATGCTTAGAAATAGCAAATGCAAACTTGGGATATAGTTTTCTAAATATTTTCTCTACATCTATGAATAAGTTAAAACACAACGGATGCACGCACACATGCTTGCACATGCGCACGCACACACACACACATACACACACACACACTCACACTTATACCCATGCACCTACACACAGATAAGCCTTAGTTTTGGTAGAATTCCTGTCAGAGTTAAGAGCCATCTGACTGCTTCTAAAGAAGACAGAGAAGGAACAATGAACACTTAACGAATCATAAAGCATAATCTCAATGTGAGCCCTAGTGTATATCACCCCACCCTATAATTGCCCCTTATCATTCAGTCTCTAGCAGACAGAAGTGTCAGGTGGTAGGATTGCTTGCCAGGTCAAGCTGAGCAACTCCTGGCTGAAAGTCTCAAATGCAACAGGAAAGCGCACTCTTCTCTGTTGATGTGAAAGATTAGAGCAGAAAACTCAAAAGCTCATGTGTAAAGCCAGAAGGAAGTCCCTCCCCCCACCAAAGGTCACTGCTGACCACCACATTTTATTAGCCCTGTGACCTCAGGCAAAGCAGGCAGCTTCTGTGAGGCAGTGTCCCTTTGTGAATGGAGCTAATTATCGTCTGTGAGTTTTCCCTCTGTGAATGGAGATAATGAGCCTCCTTCCATTAGTCAGATTTTCACCACTCTGACAAAACACCTAGGATGATCAGCTGTTAAAGAGGGAAAGGCTTGTTTGGCTGTGGCTTCAGCCTGGGTTCAGTGGGCTGTGTTGCTTCTAGGGCTGTAGTGAGGCAATGCAGGATGGTGGGAGTGTGCGGCAGAAGGGGAGGAACAGGGGGCCTCAGTTTCCTCTGCAAGTGATACCTTCAAGGTCTTACATTCCATATACCATAGCCTATTTCCTTCTTAAAATAGAGGTTTATTTACTTTTATTTTATGTGTGAGGGTTTTGCCTGCATGTATGTATGTGTACCACTCGTGTGCAGTGCTCATGGAAGCCAAAGAGGGGGTGGGACCTTCTGGAAGTGGAGTTACAGAAGGTTGTGGGCCACCATGTAGGTGCTGAGAGCCCAACCGAGTCAGCTGGAAGAGGAGCGTGCTTAGTTAATTTAATGTGTGTGATGCAATATTTTCATGTACCACATGAGTGCCCTTGGAGTTCAGAAGAGGGTGTTGAATCCCCTGGAACTGGAGTTACAGGCGGTTGTGAGCTGTCATATGAATTCTGAGAATCTAACCTGGTCCTGTGGAAGAGCAGCCAGTGCTCTTAACCACTGAGTCATCTCTCCAGCCCCTCATAGTGCTCTTATCCACGAAGGCATCTTTTATAGTCAGTCCCCTTATCCTTCTTTTTAAAAGTTCCAACATGTCTCAGGGGTGTCACCAAACATTCAGTACCTTCAGGGAACATTTAGGAAACAAACTATACCAGACTCTACTTTCCTCTGTCAGTCACCATGAGAACTAAGTGTTATGAGTTAGTTATTTAGTACTTGGTTGTATACAAGTGAGCATGCTATTAACACATTCAAATATAGAAAGCTTAGAAGCTTTGTCAGACTTAATGAGGTGGTGGGATCCACTTTTTGACTCAAGAGGCTCAATTATAAATGTTTTATGGAACTCAAGCCCAAGTTTCATTTTGTTCCTTTTCTTTTCCTTTTTCCTCTCTCTTCCTTTTTGTTTTAAAATTAAGAATCCAGGAGTGTTTGGTGGCTGATAGTTCTCTATCTTAACCACAATCCTAAACTGAGGAGGTGAGTAGATGCTTTTGTTTTTCAGTGTGATGGTGATTTTGACCTTCAAGGGAGCTGTGCATTTGTGCAGGTAATTCTGAGAGCTGTTTCAGCCAGGCAGAGGCATGCTAGGAAGAAACAGTAAGAGCAGCTTGAAAGGCAGGGGCACATTGGTGAGGACCAGGAGCCATGAACCATGAGCCATGACTTCAAGGGGCTTCTCAGGCATGCACCAATCTCTTTGAAGGACTGGGGAGACAGACAATTGGGCTCTGCTGTGGGAAGTAGGTGATTGACTCTCACCTCCGAACCCACAAAAGACAAATTGTACAAACTGGTCTTTCCCCTTCCTTCTTTTTTCTTTTCTTTTCTTTTCTTTTTTTTTTTTCCGTTTTGTTTTTCGAGACAGGGTTTCTCTGTGGCTTTGGAGGCTGTCCTGGAACTAGCTCTTGTAGACCAGGCTGGTCTCGAACTAACAGAGATCCACCTGCCTCTGCCTCCCAAGTGCTGGCATTAAAGGTGTGTGCCACCAACACCCGGCTCTGCTTCCTTCTTAAGCCAGGTTTCTTTACTTACACAGTTAGGGAGCTGGATTGGATGAGATTCCTTACAATCCTAAAAAACTTGATTCTGCCTTATTTTTTACTCATGTCTCAAATGACTCAAGTAGTCAGAAAATGTCCCCAAAACTCTCTGTTGCTTTGAGCTTTTGGTGACTCCTTGTGACAGTCCTCATCTGACTGCCCTTCATACATTGTTTACAGGGCAGTTGCTTGTAGTCATTTAATTGTAAGCTATTAGTCTAGAACCTCCTGCAATGTTGGGAGGAGAAAACAGTTTTGGGGATAATTTTTTGGAATGGTAGGATATAAAAATATAATAAAACCAGGGTTTTTTTTTTCTGGTGATGCAATTTTATAAGACAAAGCAGGCTTCAAACAGTATAGCAGCAAATAGAAAATTCATCATAGCTTATAAAAGGTGTGACTTGGCTACACAGTGGTGGCACATACCTTTAATCACAGCACTCTGGGGCAGAGACAAGCAATCTCTGTGAGTGACTGAATGATAAAACCAGGGTTTTAAAAATCAAAATAAAATCATGTGGTTCATTAAATTACTAAGTATGGTGTTTTTCTGTAGTGCCCCCTTGGGCACTTGACCATGTGCTAGAACTTTTGCAGAATACGGAAGTGGCACATGACCCCACTTGATTAGTGCAGCACTGGAGGGAGTGAAAAGAGGATACAGAAGACAGGAGAGAGGACACAGCTGTGGTCAGAATAGGAATGCAATGAAAAGACCAATGTAGGGAAAGATTGAGGCCCTGAGGCCTCAGATTGTGCTGGTTAATTCTGCACCCTGACTGAGGCTGGCATGCTGCAGAGATTTAGTGAAGTGTTTCAGATTAAACTGTAAGTGAACAAATGAAAGAAGGAATGAATCACTCTGTTGAAATGAAGTCTGCTGAAACAGGGTGCTGTGCCCCTCTGACAGTTACAATGACTTCCTTATGAATGGAAACCTCCAAAAACACATTCGTAGGTATTATGGGATTGGGTCTTGGAGGGGAAGTGCTTGCTTAGCCCTAGGGTAGGTCCCCAGCATGAGAGTGTGGGCCCACGTGCATACACAGAAAGACCTTGTAAGTAATTCCATAGACATCTGAACTAGAGGAGAAAGAAAGTCATCAAGTGGCCTCTGGGTGAGCAGGCTCTTCTTTTTCGCCCATGGAAGCATTGTTTTACTGTGAGGTTTCCACAATACTGAACTCACCCCATCAGCTTCTGATCAGACAGATGTGTTTTATGCTGCCATTACTCATGGCCACAGGCGCCTGGGCTTTCCTGTCACTGGCTGACTCACTTGGTTAAAACACAGGGCTGTGAGGCTGAGGGCATGAGCTGGAGCCCAGACGAGAAGGAGCTGTTCAGTCAGATCTGTGCTCTGGGTTTCTCTGCCAGGGATCTGCATGGGGAAGAAGGTAGATGTGGCCAGCTGGATTCCTTAAGACAGATTCATTACCACTGTTGGTTTTAGGCTAGTCATTTAAATTTTGGAAATAAAAGGTTCAGCTTTTCAGTTTGATGTTTTACAAATGGAGGTTAAGGTTGGTTCAGTTTTGTCATTGTGGGAATTTTCAGGAATGCATCTTGAGAATTCTGTTGTCCCCAAATCCTAACTTGTTTCCATATCCTATAGTCTTTATGCATCCCTAAGATGGCTATGGTCCTATCTGCCTCACCATGTGGTAGAGAGACTTGGACAAGCTTGTGTGTTTAATGAAATTCAGTCAAAACAGACACCATTGCTGAGTGGTTAGCCAAAAGTCATCATTAAAATACTTGCTGCTTCATTCCTATCCCAGGCCATTCTGATTTAACTAGTTTCCATGTGATGTGTCAAGGCAACTCATGAGCAGTTAAAAACCACAGACATTCAATCAGTGAATGCAATGAGTCTTTTGCATCAATGTTTTCAAAGCACCATCATTGGTTATATAGGATTCATCTTCCTCAGTTCCTTTAAAAGCATTTCACTTGAGCTGGGTGTGTTTGGTTGCTAATACAACATAGTACATTATCTGTGATCACTTCAGAATGCCTTTTTCAACCCCATGATGCAAGCAAATGACAATAGTGGTATCTGACATTTATTTAGCCCTTAATATGTATTAGTTATTAATCTCAATACTATACCTACATAAGTTTATTAATTATTGAAGCAGGTTATTACTCATACTAGTTTTGGTTCTACTCATGGAAATTGAGGCACAAATAAGTTGTACAATGCTACATAGCTAACAAGAGAGCACACAGAGATTTGAACTCTGGCATCCTGACCTCAGAGCCCATGGTTCAGACCATCAGAAGACAATTCAAAGTACCTGGTCCCTGCCTGTATCCCACTGGCATCCTGTCCTCTTGCTCGTGAGTGCAGTATACAAACTAACTCAGGTTGCAAACTGAGTTCTAGGTGCAGAAGAAAGACTTATAGTTTGTTCAGTGTTGAGACTACACAAAAGAATATTTGAAAATAGGTGTGTTGCAAAAATTTGGGCAATTTTTCCGGTAGAGAGATAATAATAATGGAAATTAAATAGTTCAGAGTTACAATAAATTACAAAGTGATGGATCAGTGGTTTGTCAATACTGGCCCCACTGAGATGGCTCAGCAGATATAGTTTTCTGCCAAGCCAGATAGCCTGAGTTCAATTCTAGGGCCCCCACATGGTGGGAGGAGGGAACTGACTCCTGATAATTGTCCCCTGGCCTCCATATGTGTGCTGTGACACATGCCTCATCTCAAATCAAATAGATAAACTTTAAAAATGGATCAATACTGCTCTAGAATAAGGTAATTAATGTGTTACACTCAGAGCATTAAGAACTAGTGCTGCTTACATTAAGTAAATCGTATCATTTATGGTATCTAGAAAAGAAAACATTGTTTCTCCCCCCCCCATTCATTTTGGTGATGTTACAAATAATAACCAGAACCTGGTGATAAGCAGAATATTTATTTAAGATTTATTTATTTTTATTTATGTGTATGAGTGTTTTGTCTGTCTGTATGTATGTCTGTATCACATGTGTGCATGGTGCCTGTGGTGGTTAGAAGATGGCCTCAGATCTCCTGGAACTGGAGTTACAGACAGTTGTAAGCCACCATGTAGGTGCTGGGAATAAAACTTGGGTTCTCTGTAAGAGCACAAGTACTCCTAACTGCTTAGTCATATTCTAGTCCATAAAGAGCTATTATTTACTGAGTGCAGTATTTACTCCTTACCAATCTCTTGCTTATCTAGTTGGAAGGGAGCTCTCAGAAATAATACACACTGCCTTCATGAAAATGTAATCATTGTGGTCTTACTAGAATCTTGAGACACTTTGGCAACTGATGGTTAATAACAGACATTTTTTGAGGCATACCCATAGATAGTCAAAAGCTGGGGTTCTCATGTGTGATATATAGCAACACGATAGGAGAAGGGCTATACTAAAGAGGTATTTCTGGTTAGTGTTCATAGTCAAATATGGGTCTGGAAGTCCATGCTTCCCACAAAATCAACTGGCAGAAGGATAAACTTGGCTTTGGAGTCAGGTAACCGTTTGGATCCACCCACTAGTTGCTCAGTTGAGCAGTAATTTAGTATCTCCAAGTCTGTTTCCTTTTCTGAATAACTGCTTCATAACCTCTTAGTGTAAGATAAGATACATAAAAGTAGTGCTGTATCTTACATGTATAGAGTACCCGGGGTGTTACTTTCCTGTCATTACCTTCCAAAGGCCAAAAGAAGCCAAGGGAAAGGGAAGAAGACAGGACAGAGAAGAGGAAAAAGAATCAGGAGAAGGGTGAAAAGGTAGCAGTGTCAACAAAGTGTCAGTTCCCTTCTGTTTTCTCATGTGTGTGTATGTTCATATGTGTACACACATGAATACGCATGCAGTTGTGAAGCCAGAAGCCAACGTTAGGTATTCTCCTGTATACTTCCCCCTTTATTCTTTGAGAGAGGCTTTTTCACTGACCCTGGAGCTCATGGACTAATGAGACTGGCTGACCAGCGAGCATCCGCATCCTCTTGCCTCCACATCCTCAGCACTGGGATTATAGGTGTGTGTTGCTACACCAGCTTTTCTGTGTGGGTGCCCGGAATCTGAACTCAGTTCTCCATGTCCAGGTGACACTCTACTGATTGCCGTCTCCTTGTCCTTATTCCATTCCTTTCATCTCTGTCCTCTTTCATTTCTTTGACTTCTTTTTTTGGTTCTTTTGGATGACAAAAGTAAAGGATTAGTTATGGTACAAGGTGGTGAGCGTTTTGGTAAAAATAAATACAGCCTACTGTGAGATGGCCAAGAAAGCAAATCCCTAGAAAAACTGGAATGTGACAGATGAAATAGATCTGGCTGAGTGGCATTTTGCTAGGTTGGGAAGGGGACAAAGTAGAGAAGACAGATACAAAGACATGCAATGTCCAAAAGCACAGAGACAGGAGAGACCTGAGATGGGAATATGGAGAGATCACTGAGTTGTCTCATGAGGCAGTTAAGTTATGGCTGAAGGTGCTGCCAGTGTGGTAAAATGACAGCCGAAAGTAAAACCTGCCTTAAAAACTTACTCTTTATCTTCAAGGATACAGTGCATTAATTAGTTAATCAATTAATTAATTTCTCAATATTGTGAAAGAAATTACTAAATGGCTCTTTAAGGCAGTTCACACCCTGAAGGATGGAAAATGCACTTGAGGTTGATTGGTATACTTGTTTGGACTTGTGGGTACAGATGAGGCACCATGCTTTAAAGGTTTTTTTGTTAATGTTGTGTGTAGACATGGCACTTCGATTTAATCCACGATGGCTTCAAGAAGGTACATGGTCTATTGAAAAATGATGATTCCCTATATTTCAGTTTATGTGAATCACATTGGAGCCATTTTATTTTGGGGGGAAAAAAGGCAAATATGTTCTGCTTTGGGGTTAAGCTTATTTTCTATTTTATTTCATTCATCACTTGATTGATTGAATGTGTATATGCATGTGTGTGAAAATCATTTATTTACTTATTTATTTGGAATGGACACTGAACTCAGGGCCGCTCACATGCCAGATTAGCAATCTACCATGGAACCACAGCTCCAACCATTATTTGCTATTTCAAATAAAGAGCAAGGTGTCTGTAAGGATTCAGGCATTACGCTGTCCTGCCCCTGTCAACTGGAAGAATGCACTCAGGCAGTACCCTGGTCAGCATGCGGGTACAAAGGACCCCTTTGAAAGAAAGACTCCCACCCACTTACGCTCTCTTTTTTTTCTGGGGCAGACAGGACTTTTCCTGTCTCCCTCCCCCTGTGTCCTCTCTCTGTCTCTGTATCTTTATGTCTCTTTACCTCTTTTCTCTTTCCTCCTGCCCCCTTCCCTTTCTAATAAAACTTAAGTTCTGTCTTCCTGGCATGTTTGTCTCCTTCTGCCATCTCCCTCGCCTGCAACGGAATCTGCCAAGGTTCCCTACCTGCTTTATCATAACAGTGTCCTTTAGGCAAAATGATTGAGGCGTAGACCCAGAAAGAGTATCTAGGGATCCTTTTCATATCTCCAGAATCAAGTTTAAGATTCTAGGATTAGACACCCACTGCAGACTGAATTTGATCAATGCACTGTACGGTTTCTTGTGCTTAGTAGGCACTGCTGTGGCTAGCAGCTTCTGACTTTCCTGGCAGGAGAAACGAGAGACTTGGTCTATCAAAGTCTCACTAATGGGAAGCTACAAGAACATTATGGCTCTTCTCCACAAGCAGTTTGGACCAGACAGAAGGACATACACAAGTGTATGTTTGTGTGTTTCTAGGACTGTGTTTATGTTTTCCAGAGTGTTGTCTGCCTTATTCAGACCACAGGGAAAACCTGACCTAAACCTGGAGTTCCTTAGGGAAAGCTACTGGGGCGTTAGCCTTGGATACATGAGCCTCCCTACAGGAACCAAAGTATGGCCAGGAGCCAGGGGTGTGGAGGAAGTGTAACTCCACCTGTCTGTCAGATCCTGCCAGAGACAGATGCCCTGCCATGGAACTGAGCACAGCTGTTTGCTTGGAGTGTGTGGAATCAAGGAGTGGGCAGATCGGTTTGCTTTTACCTTTCTCTTTCAGACTTTCCCCACCATTCTCTGAGCAGCCAGAAACTGAAAGCAAGCTTTGGGCTGATATTTAGTGTGCAGGGTACAAGGCATACACTTTAAGCTTCTAGAGGCATCCCACACTGAAGTATTGGACTACTCAGCTTTGAACCTGACCTCTTTCTTGGGTTAAGGCCCATATTCTAATTGTGTTAATCAAGCATAGGCTTGGTTCTGTAATGGAGTCTGCATTGGTCTCTTTCCTTTGAGGACAAGGCATCATGATTGATGACATTCCAGTAGGAATGCTCAGGTCCTTGAGGATGTGTGACAACCATGCACACAATTCTAGTTTTACATGCATTGGTAGGATTGGTTGTTCTTCAGTGAAAAAAAAGTGACAGTTCATCGAAACTGTTATTAAACTATACATTTTCATTGGTAAAAGGGACAATATGCCCTAGCCTAGGGGGATAAATATCAGATTAAGGGTTGTATTAACTCATTCAACAAATACTGTTTTCTATATACCAGAAATTGTTTGAGGCTCAGAGTCCAGTGGGGAAGACAGATGTCTATCGTTATTGTACAGTACAATGTTAATAGTCAGAAGGGAGCAGAGGTCAGGTGGCGAGATGGAGGAGAGAACCAGTGGGATGGAAAGGCTTCCTGGAAGAGAAGACACTTGAGGAAGAGACTTGGATGAATAGTACACAGAGACTTCAAAGTAGTAGAGAAATAATATGGTGGGTGATGGAGTATAGTCAAAGCAAGGCTGGCAGGAGCCGGGGCTAGGGAGATTGGAGTGGAACGATTGACCATGGAGAGCTTCACACAATCGGGACTAAATATTTGTTTCCGTGGAGTTTTGCCTTGCTTTGTCAAGCTCTTCCTGACCCCATCACTCTCCCATTCTGCTGTCTTTAGCCCCTAGGGCTAAGGGGTTCTTCCCCAGGTCTTCCTGGCCAACTGCTGTAGGTGGTCTTGTCCTTCTCTAACTGGCTCAGTGTTTACCACATACCTCCTTTCTGGTGTCATCACCCACCACTGTTTCAACCATCTCTATCTTCCTTTTTGGTTTGGTTGTTTTTAGAGGCAGGACTCAGGGAGCTTATTATTTCCTCAGTTCCCAGCACTGAAAGACCAACAGTGGGGAAGTGCACAGAATAAGTATATTTTGAGGCACCAAGTTATGCTTCTTATAAGAATTTAGAGGTTAATAAACAATTCTTTTAAAAAATTTATTTTGTTTTACAATGTGTATGTGTATGTGGAGCATTGTGCCTGCAGAAGATAGAGGTGTCAGGTCTCTGAGGCTAACATTACAGGCAGTTCTGAGACATATGATATGGATACTGAGAACAGGACTTGTGTCCATCACCCTGTCTTCTGTAGAGCAGTATGCACTCTTGACTGCTGAGCCATCCCTCCATCCCGCCAACAAACTATTCTTAACTACAAATTTGAGTTTTTGTTTCCATGGAAGCTGAAAAGAATTAATTTCGAAGGCCTAAAATTGCTTATTGTGTTAGAGATCTGCTGGCAATGTTGGCCCTGGGCTGCCATCTGGGTTTCATGAGGGTTCCCACTACTCTAAATGATAAGAGCAGCCCATAAAATAGTTTATGCTGGGTACCTACTTTCCTTCAGGGAATTCTGAAAGTGGGTACATGACTATGTGACCATCTCCCCAGATAATCCTGCACCAAATGTCTAAGGAACTCTTAGTTGGAGACACTTCACTTATGTTGTCACCATTTGCTTTGTGCCCTATGTGACTCGCTGGTGAGGACCTTGGAAGCTCAGAACCCATTTGTTTCCCCGAACTTTGCTGACTGTGCTTTGTCTTCTGTTGACTTAGCTTTGTGTCCATTTACTTGATAAATTCATAGCAGTGAGCATGACTTAATGTTGAAACCTGAGACTGCACTTGGTCTTTCCTTCAAAATAACATGAATTGCTACAAAGTGCAGAGCCAAGCTATTTGTTTTTTTTTTTCAATTCTATTATTTATTATTTATTTTTCAGTCGGGGCTTTGTGGATAAAAAGTCTCAGAGAGGTTACTGGTCCCTCTATGGAGATGAGCCCATTTCTTAACTGGTATTTATAAGGGAACCAGAAGAAGTACTGTCAAAGCTTTCATGGGGTCTTGGCATGTCATAAGCCAAATCAGATTTCATCCTTTGAAAATCAATGTCAGGCTTTGAATACCAAATTTTGAGAATGTTGGGGTCTCTGAAAATTTCTTTTTTGTTTGTAAGCAGAGGGAAAACGGGAGGGTTCACAACACAACACCCACCACCAAACCTGAATGGAGTCAGGGTGTATAGATTATGGTGTACTGTGGGGTACCAGGCTAGAACAAGTAGAAAGTAGCAACATGGGGGAGATTTGTGCATCAGCATAAAAGCCATAACTTTTGGGGAACCAACAAGACTATTAATCTAACAGAATAATTGTATGGAGATACACAGTTTCTAAAATGCTTTCACAAATTCTATCACTTGATGCCAAAATATCTCTATTGGGTGGGTAACATTGTCAGTTCAAAGATGAGGAGACTGATACAGGTGCACTTACCCATGTGAAAAGCCGGAAGTCAATGGGGGCTGTCTCTATTTTTTGAAACAGGGTCTCTGACTGACTTGGATCTCACTGTTTTGGCTAGATGGACTGGTGAGCCTTGGGGAATCCTTATGTCTCTGCCCTCCCTCCCTCAATATTGTGGTCACACATGGATGCCACCATGTCTGGCTTTTTGTGGGTGCTGGGGACCCAAGTTCAGGTCCTCATACTTCTGCAAAACACTTTACCCATTTAGGCATCTTCCCAGCTCCTAGTCTCAATGGGAATTGTAGGCAGGCACCACTGCATCCAGCTCTCCAAGTGGTTGATTCTTACATGGGCCTCAATAAGTAGTAAGGTTGTTCTAGTGAGAATGCTATACCTAACTGTGACTTACAGAGGAGATATTCTTTATTTTAAATTTAAATTAGAAATGATTTTATTTTACATAACAATCCCAGTTCCCTCTCCCTCCCATGCCTCCCATCGACCCCCATCCCATCCCTTTTCTCCTCCCCAGAAAGTGTGAGACCTTCCATGGGGATCATGAAAGTCTGTCACATCATTTGGTGAAGGGCCTAGGTCCTCCCCGAGTCCCCCCCCCCAACCCCGCGCCCCTGTGTCTAGGCTGAGAGACTATTCCTCTATGGGGAATGGACTCCCAAAGTCCATTCTTCGTATACTATGGATAAATACTGTTCTACTACCAGAGGCCCCATAGACTGCCCAGGCCGCCTAACTGACATCCACGTTCAGGGGGCCTGGTTCCGTCAGAGGAAATATTCTTAATGAAAACAGCACATGCTTTGTGTGTGTATGTGTTTCCATTCCTGGGTCCCCCGGGTCTCAGCAGTAAAAGGGGCAGTAGTAATCTCTTCAGTTTGTTCACTTCAGAGCCAGCTTATCTGAAGTCATCCCTTCCTGGTAAAATGTCATCACCTGGGAAAATCTGCCTTATTAGATAAAGATTCTTATATTATAGAACTATAAGAAAGAGGAAAGCAGATCATCCGAAGCATCATTTCTTTTAAACAATCAGCATGTTGTACTTAAGAGTCACTGCACCTTAGGGTACCATGGAAGAGCTGACCATGGGAAAATAATTCTAGGATGACATACTGCTGCACACAAAGTAGGGATGGAGTCTTAGCATGAGCATCTATTCCAAGAGCAGGGAAGCTCAGGGCCTGCTAGTGTGCTCTGGGTGCAGGAGGCAAGCTTTAGCTTTTCTAGATTAGATGGTGAACCAGGGGCCAGGTCACCACCCTTTCAGGGAATAGAAATGCAAACATTCTTTTAGAGGGTGGGGCATGATTTTATTTGGGATACTGAGAACATAGCCCTGTGAGGAGTCATATTGGCTAATAATTACATTGTGAGCCTGCATTTGACTAAGTTCTTTATAGATAGAATCCCATCTAATTTTCACATCATAATTTTAGGTAGACATTTTACCCATGAAAGTGCTGTCTTAAAGTTTCTGTTGCTGTCATAAAATGCCATGACCAAACCAGCTTGAGGAGGAAAGGGTTTATTTCAGCTTACAGTTCCACATTACAATCCATCACTGAGGGAAGTCAGGGCAGGAACCTGGAGGCAGAAGCTGATGCAGACGGAGGTCATGGAGAGTGCAGTTTAGTGGGCTTGCTCATTCTGATTTCTTACAGAATCCAGGACCAAAAGCCCCGGTGGTGCTGTTATTTTCTCTTGTTCCACCAGGTCCCGCCGCCCTTCTTGGCCCCAAATAAACACACAAAGACATATATTAATTATAAACTGTTGGCCAATGGCTAGGACTTCTCATTGGCTAGCTCTGTCTTAATTATTAGTTCACTTCTATAAATCTAAGTATTTCCATGTGATCGTGGCTTACCAGAGAATGCCTGGACCTGTTTCTCCTTTGGCCACTACATGTCGTTGTTTTTAATGGGCTCCCTCTGCCTACCTTTCCCAGAATTCTCACCCCGCCTATCTTCCTGCCTCTATTCACCAGTGTTTTATTCATCAACTAATAAGAGAAACATATACAGAAGGACATCCCCCATCACCCAGGGCTGTTCCCCCCATACACACAATGGCCTGGTCCTTCCCACATCAATCATCAATCAAGAAAAGGTACCACAGGCTTGCCCACAGGCCAGTCTGGGGTGGGGCATTTCCTCAAGTGAGGTTCCTTTTTCCAAAATGACTCCAGCTAGTGTCAAGCTGAATGAACACTAGTCATCACAGATGTTAAGTAATTTACCTAGAATCACTAAACAGTGGTAGCTCTGAGACATACTTGTCAAGCCCACAGGGCAGCTAGTTATCGTTTTTGATGATACTACTAAGGAATTAGGACCTAGACATTTAAAAAGCACAGCCATTTCTTGTGTTATTATTAGAAGAAGCAGTGCGAAATGGCTCCAATTTCCATAAATTCACGGAACAATTCTTGGAAAGCCAGCTTTTGTTTCATCTCCATGCAAACAAATGAGAATCAATGTTTGAGTTGATTAATTAATGATAGATGGTCTAATATGTCATCCTCAAGCTACTGATACATTTCTAACCCTTATGACACCAAGAAAATAGTAGAAACCAGCTAGAGAGACATGATACTTATCTGGAAATTTGTGTACTTTTCAGTTTTGTATTATAGAGGTATACTCTATGGTCCCAAAGAAACAGGTTTTGTTACTACTTTTGTCCTTTATTTTGTGTGTATATGGTGTGTGTGTGTGTGTGTGTGTGTGTGTGTGTGTGTGTCTGTTCGTGCACACATGCTGGCATACATACAGATGTGGTAAATGTGGCATGCCTGTAGAGGCCAGAGGACAGCATCAAGTTTTGGTCTTTGCCTTCTACTTTGTTTGAGACAGGGTCTTTCTGTTTAATGGCCTCATACACTGGGTAAGCTGGCACCTGAACTTCTGGGATTCTCTTGGCTCCAATTCCCTTCTTCCCTCTGAAGCACTGACATTACAGGTACTCGTACTGTGTCTGGCTTTTATACAGGTTCTGGGGATTCGATCTCACAACCTCACGCTTTCACAGCAAGCACTTTTACCTACTGAGATATCTCCATAGTCCTCTTTGGTCCATTTGCTCTTTTGAGTCTTTGGGAGATGGGGATGGGAGAACGGAAAATTTCTCCTCCTGTGATTAATTGCAAAATTAATTAATGATATAAAGCATTAGCTTCTCATTTTGACATATTTGCAGTCACACTGGATTCTTTTTCAAACCACATAGTTATTTCTAATGAAATGGTTTGCGGGGATTGTATGTGCATTGAAGGACGATTCTGAGACTAACAGTGCAGACACACACGCTCGCCAGAATCCTGTCAAAGATCCTCTATCCTTTATTGGGTAATACAGGTTTCCACTTGTGCGGAACTAAGTTGTGTGACAGCTGGGGGACCTTCATCGTGGAAATGCCAATTTCTTTGCCTGTTGAAGCAATTACCATGACAGGAAGTGTTGGGACTGTGGCCTTGATTTCTAAGGACAGATGTATAAAAAATTGGTATGAGATCTAGCAGCTTAAATTTCATGGATGTGATGAAAGTTTGAGATGGCTGCAATTTTTCTTTGTGCCTGTCTCTGAGGAATTTTGTGACTCAAAGTCCCCAGGGAAGAAAAAGAAAACTGTTTGACTCTCTAACACAAAAATTGGCAGTAAGACTGTGCAATTCTTTGTCCTGTGGGTATTTGTGTGTTGTAATGAAGGAGGCATAACAAAAATACAAAACTAAGATTTGGGGGCAGGGAAATCATTAGCAAGTAATTTGCTTCTGTGATTTCTCTTATGAAATTATTTTCAGCTTTCAGTTTATTGTTTCTAGAACATTGCTTGTTTGAAGAAGACAAAAAGATCTTCTAGGAGACTTCAAGGCCCTTAACGTGACACATTCCACAGGAGCCCCTTTAGAGATATTTTTGCATTAAACAGGCTAAATAGGTTACAGGTTGAGAGACAAATGATTGGTCCTGACATGAAGGGAAGGAAGCATAGGAAGATCAGTGAGATTGGACTCCACTTGCCTCTGCCACTTTGTCAGGTGGTCTATTCTGAACTGCTCCTGGCAGACAGGTTTGAGGAAGCTGGTTTGTTTGAGCCCAGACTTACCCCTGACTTGAAGATCCAGTGCTCCCTCTGAGAGGCTCCACTAGTGTCATGGCTTCCCTGGTGAGTTATGTTATATGCAATAATTCAGAGTCTAACCTTGTAGAGAGCAGCGGGTGTTCTCTGGGCCAGACTATATTCCCCATCTAACCTCTCTGCTTGATTTCCTGTGAGTTATACTGGGTACACGCTGTAAATTTAACACACAACAATAACCTGTCCTGCAGAATTCACCAGTTACACACTGTGTTTAGTTTTAAGTTATTCACTGTACTGTCAATATATCTAGGTTATTAATTCCTCTGCCGTGCAGCTTTTGTATCCTCAGAGCAGCTGATAGAATTTCCAAAGTGGGGCTGAGAGTCATGTGGGATTTCAGTTACAAGAAGTTGAGGGGCTTGGGGGGAGTTTAATGGCAAACCACTTCTCTCTTGTAGCCCCTGTGTTGGACTCCATTGAGGACTTGAATTTAGGCTAGAGCAGAGAGAGTGAGGTGGACATGTGGAAGGATCTCCCAGTGTGTATCTGAAGAACTATTGTTGGAATGTTGGAAAGCAGCTGTTAACTGTGTTCACAATGGACAATGTAGCAGGGAACCATAGGAGACAAATTGAACAGTAAAAATGTAGAAATCTGGGTCTTTTCTTTTGATCAGGAAAGGTACTTAGAGGTCACCTTTCCCAATAGGGTAAGTCCAGGTTCGTAAGGCAAGCATTTGCATGTCTGCATGTCGATCTGGTGTCTTGGACCTTGCACATTGGTGTTTTCTTGTATTCCTTGGCCCCAAGTCCTTAATCATCAGCCCCCAGTAAAAGGTAAAGTGCCCCAGCAATGAAAATTTGAGGACTCTTCCTTTCCAGAATATGTTTTTCAAGTCTAGATGATTTTCCTACTGGAGAAGTCTCAGTTAAGAAGATTATTCTGGAACTCATCACAAGAATGATAGTCACATATCTTTTTGGAAGACACACATTTGTTCTCTGCTGGATGCTGTTTTTTCATGCTAAAGTGATTTCTAGGTACCTTGGTCCTTTTCAGTTGTGGGATTATGATCTGGTAGGAGCTGCCAGAATCCTAGGGTGCATCTCAAATTCCTTAAATGGGGGTGGGGTCTTTAAACTTGCTCTCTATCCACAGCATATGAGAGTGCAGAGATCACAGGAAGCTCCTGGGAGCAGATGGAAATAAATGCAGATGAGCTTAGCACAGCAGAGAAGGCCCAGGCTTTGGCAGGGCATAGTTACTTAACAAAGGGGTAAAGACATGAACCATGGTTCCCATGTTGTTATAGAGTTGGAAGAGAGCCTAAAGACAAATTCATTTGATGGAGTGAAGTAAGCAAGACAGAAATGCTAAGTGACCTACTGAGATGATACAGTTATTCATAAATGGTGCTGGGTGTAGGGTCATTCTTGTTTGTTCTGTGGCACATAAGATTGAGGCAAGGAAAATGGCCAATTTGGTGGATAAAAACCGTTTACATTGATAACTTCTATAATGGTTCAGCCTAATTCAATACAGAATGTTTTAAAGACCTATACTATGTATATTTGAATTCTAGGAATGGCGATGATAGATTGTCTTTCTTCCATAAGCAAGTAAGAAGATAGTAACATAGGACTGATTTTGGAACACTAATTCTGAATCAGTAGCTCCTAGGTTTATATCCTTGGTTTTTCTAAGCTGTATTGAGTATAAATATAATTACTAATATATGTATCACTCTTAATTTTTCAATTTTATTACTGTGTATTTATGTATGTCTTTATGATGTGTTTGTACATGTGTGCTGAGTATGCAAACGCCACAGTTCACATGTGAATGTCAGAGGACAAGCTTGTGGAGGTCAGATCTCTCCCTCTACTACATGAGGGTTCCCGGTATTGAACTTTGGTTGTCAAACTTGCACTACAAGTGCCTTTTCCTGCTTGTTGGTCCTATAAATGACTTTGAGTTGTTTTTTTTTTAATTAAATGATATGATTCTTTGAAGGGCTTAGTATATGTAGGGCTTGACACATAGTATTATAAGATTATTCGGTTCCTAATTTTACTAATGAGGAAGAGCGCAAACTCATCAGGTACTACACATTTATGAGGCTTCTCCAAAGCTCATTCACCTTTTCTTGGTATCTGAAGCATAAGCACACCTACACGGATAGCATGGACACATCCTTACATTACTTCCTATGCTACATCTACACAGAGATAATGCGCCTGGAATGGGATTCTGAATTTTGAGTGTGTTGCTTTTTTTGCACATCTGTGTGCCAGGCAAAATCATGAAGCAGAAGCAATGCAAACAAATGGAAATGTGCAGAAGAAAGCCACAAAGCTCCTCAAGGGAGGGGCCTGTGTGTGTCAGTCACGCATGGGTCATTTTCCAGTATGAGCAAAGGCCAGGTGCATAATTGCAGCCCGGATGTTGTTGCTTGGCCACATGACTTAATATATTCCTTAAAAACTGGATCCAGGACTTTGCTCCATGTTTGTATATTCCTGCCTCATCGATCAGCTAATATCTCTACTGCTTTGGCTCAGAGATACCCATGTGTGAAGTGTTTGTCAGAGAATTCCTCATGACCCATGACACATCGGGAGCAAATATACTGTCAGGCAGCTCTACACTTGGGGAAAGAGTTACCACCCTGGAGTAAGAATAGGTTAAGGCACTCCCAGTCCTTCAAACAAACAACTTGCCTAGCAGGGAAGATAAGAGGTTCCCTCTCCTCCCTTTCAGGAACTCCCGTCCACCATCCTTTCAACTTGATAGGTGTTTTTGATTTTTTCATTCGTTGCTGCAGATGGCCACTGCATGAATCCGTGGAGCAAGGTTTCTTGTGACATGGCTTGTGGTGAGAGGGATTTTCACAGTATCATCCTAAGTGCCCTTAGTATCTTCGTGTTGAACCAGCCCCTCCCATTTATTTCATCTTTCTTGACATTTGGTTGTGAGCCTAGACTTTAATGACAACCACCTCTCTAGCACTTCATCATCCTTATACCTTTAATTTATCCACATGGCTTTTGCTATTATGGATGGAAGCAAATTTTAATCTTTAGGAGAGAGTACTAGCCCACATTTCTAACTATGATGTGGACATTAGTGCCTAGGGCATCTGTGGGAGGATAAAAACGTTTCCTGAGAATTAGATGATGTTGGCTTCACTCACAGCTTTTTTTGAACCCCATACTTCCTTCACATAGCAACTTCACAATGTATTGTCCTCCATTTAAATGGAAGCTCAGAGATTCAAAGGTATTAGTCAGCACAAGATCACACAGCAAATGACTCGAGCAGCTCTCTGGTATTTAGTAAAGTAATATACACTGTGAGAAAAGTGGGCACAACGATGGCTGGCCTTGGAAGTACAGAAAAGTAGCACACAGCATCATGACTTTATAGTTTATCAAGTTTGTGACTGGGGAGTTCATTTATCCATCCATTTGAAACACTTTCTCCAAATTTTTGCTCGAGGCTCATCTGCAGTATCCTGAGAATTGGGACTTCTTATATATTTTCTACCCATTGCCTATTTTTGCCAGCAAATTTTTGAAACCCTGCATATACAGACTACATAAAGTAGGCATAAAATCAAACACTCACTGATAATAAATTATAAGGAAATTTATGAAGCAATTCTTTGGAATACACAAAATCTTACCATTTATTAAAGATGAACACAAACTTACATACACATGAGATGGATATACTTGCTTATTTTTTTAAATAGAAGATTAAATCTTGGCTGAATATTGGATACTAAAGGATATAAAGCATCTTCAATACTATTCAGGTTGATTGGCATTTTAATTTTGTAAGAATTGATGCTGACAATGGCTCTTTGCATACATACATGCTACAAAATGGCAGAAGTCTGTTTAGGACCATCTTAGAAACAGTTGGATTTCTTTTTCTCTTTTTCTTCTTCTTCTTCTTCTTCTTCTTCTTCTTCTTCTTCTTCTTCTTCTTCTTCTTCTTCTTCTTCTTCTTCTTCTTCTTCTTCTTCTTCTTCTTTTGTTTTTTGAGATGGGGTTTTGCTGTATTGCTTTGGAGGTTGTCCTGGAACTTACTCTGTAGACCAGGCTGGCCTGGAGCTCACAGAGATCCGTCTGCCTCTGCCTCCCAAGTGCTGAGATTAAAGGCATACAACACCAATGCCCATCGAAACAGTTGGAAATTCTGTTGTAATCCAAAACCAAAGTTCACCGAATGGTATTTTAAAATGAAACTTAAGTCGGCAACTGAAACATCAAATATTCTAACACAATACAATCACAAGACATACTAATGAATACTTACATGAGGAGAAGTGATGGTATGAAAACACTGACAATCTTGTGTTCTGTAAAGTATGACATTGACATCTGTGCCTGGAAGTAAACCATTATGTTTCTATAAGAGCGAGAAGTCAAATTATAGCAAAAACACTGTGTTTGGTAACCTATAGACTTGAGTCTGAGTGCAAGTGTTTAAGACTACATTTGTTGGCCTTTGGTGGCATGACAGAATGAGCAATGCAAACTGTGCATATTATACATCCAGCTGGAGTGACATCATCTGGTGCTATTTAAGTAAGCGCTACCAGAAACAGATGGGTTCTGTACATGGTTCTTTTGAATTTCTGCTTGTTGTGTATTTAAAGATCTTTATAGTTGCTGAATTTTTTGCAATCCCCACATCCATCCAGTTACATCACCCTATAGGGCCACAATGCACAGTCTAGGAAACTATGAATATGGACAGGCGAGTCCCATGGTATTTGTTTTTTTCTTTGTGTAAGAGCAGGAGAGAGATTATATGATACTTTAGACATGGGAGAGACTTGTGGAGACAGGAGAGGTTTTGTGTGTGCTAAACACTGCTTCCTCCCCACTCCATGAGACAATGGCACCATGACATGGAATTGCTTTAGAAGGTTTTAAAGTAGTCTTTCCATTTTGGGTTAACTATAGAACACGTGTTCTTTACCAGTTCTGTGGATCTGTGGAATTATGGAAAATAAATTTCAAGGTGATAATATAAATGCTACTGCTTCTCTTCCTCCTTCTCCTTGCTTTCTCTTATCCTTCCTTCACTTTTCTGTCTCTCTAATGGCTTCCTGAGCAACTTAGCAATAATCTAACCTAGTCTATATCTCTACCATTTTTCTGTTAATTTTTAAAGTTACATGCAAAGTGATAAGATTCATTATGGTGTTTATATACACATGTGTCATTCATTACACTGTGTTCTAATTCATCCCCTCTCTTTCACTGTCCTCCCCTACTCCCCACCATTGCTGGTCTTTCCACCCCTCCCAGACTTTTCTACTTCTGGCTTTCTGTCACATATATTCTATTATCTTCTCTCTTCCCCTTCCCCCTCTCCTATAAGATATCTTCCTTCCCCTCTTGGATCACTTTCTTTTTTTAATTTTTGTTTTAAATTTTATTTGCTTATATTTTATGTATGAGTGCTCTGCATATATACCTGTATGCCAGAGAGAGTGCCAGATCCTGTTATAGATGGTTGTGAGCCACCGTATGGTCCCTGGGAATCTAACTCAGGACCTCTAGAAGAGCAGTCAGTACTCTTGGCCCTTGAGCTATCTCTCCAGCCCTCCTGGACTACTTTCTATGTTAGGATAGTACACACACACACACACACACACACACACACACACACACACACACACACACACGAGGGTACTACAGGGTCAAATGGAGCTCTTTTTTCAGTTTATCAATAAATCTCCATACTGATTTCTGCAGTGGCTGTACCAGTTTACAGTCCTGCCAGCAGCAGATAAGGATTGATGATAGCTATTCTGACTGGGGTGAGATGAAATCTCAAAACAGTTTTAATATGCATGTCCCATATAGCTAAAAATATTGAACACTTTAACATATTTATTGGCCATCTGAGAACATGTTTAGCCCATGTGTTTATTGATTGATGTAGGGTTTTGATGTGTGTGTGTGTGTGTGTGTGTGTGTGTGTGTGTGTGTGTGTGTGTGTGTGTTAAATATTTGGGCTCTATTCTGTTTCCTAGGCATTGATCCCCTGTCTGATGGGAACATTTTCTCCTGTCCTGCAGCTTGTCTCTTTACCGATTTCATTCTCCATGCTGACAGTTTTTAACTCATACACTCCCAGTTACCAGTATTTGAGGTTATTTCTATCAGAGATCTTTTCAGAAAGACTCTATTTCAATATCTTGGAATATTTCCCTTTTTTTTTTCTCTTGCAGTCCAAATACATAGAGGTATTTGGTTTAGTTTTAGTTCATTTTTGTACAGGATGAGGGATACGGCTTTAGTTTCATTCTTCTACCTGGGAAAATCCAGTTTTGCCTGCAACATTTGTTGAAGAAGCTGCCTTCTTTTCCAAATGTATATTTTTGAAAACTTCGTTGAAAATTAGATGGCTGTACCTGTAGGGTTTATTTCTGGGTCTTGGTCTACATGCCTGTTTGTGTGCTATACCATGTCTTCTTTGTCACTGTCTTGGTTAGGATTACTAATGCTGCAGTGAAATACCATGACGAAAGCAACTTGGGGAGGAAAAGGTTTTTATATCACAGTTCACTGTCAAAGGAGGTCAGGACAGAAACTCAAGCAGTGCAAGAACCTGGAGGCAGGAGCTGATCAGAGGCCATGGAGAGGTGCAGCTTACTGACTTGCTCATCATGGCTTGCTCAGCCTGCTTTCTTATAAAACTCAGGGGTAACCAGCCCAGGGATGGCCCCACCCACAGTGGGCTGGGCCCTCCCCCATCAGTCATCAATTAAGAAAATGTCTTACAGCTGGATCTTATGGAGGCATTTTCTCAGTGGAGGTTTCCTCCTTTCGGATACCTCTAGCTTGTGTCAAGTTGATATAAAACTAGCCAGGACAGTCACTATAGATCAGGAAAATAATTGAGACCAGACATTGTGACTCCCTAGCCTAGCTCTTTCTGTTTAGTGTTGATTCGGCTAGTTGTCATTTTTGTGTGTGTTTTTGACAATGAAACTTAGATTTTTTTTCTGGTTCTGTAAAGAATATTATTGGAATTTAGATGGGGATTGCATTGAATTAGAAGACTGCTTTTATAATACACCATTTTTACAGTATTAATCTGGCAATCCACGAGCGTTGTGTCAAATGCCACATAATTCAGCACATAAATATGTTTATTGAGTTATGTAATTCTATGCTTCTAATAAATAAACATGCAATAAAACCTATCCTATGATGATATATTTCCCTTCCCTTTAGTGGCATTTGACAGCCAATATTTAGAGATGACTATGACTGTGGTCCCTAAATTTGAGATGAAAAAGCATTATAGTCTCAATAGTTATTCTTGATTTCTCTTGGTCATCTACTTTTTTCCCTTAAATATAAGACAAAAAAAAAATCAGTGGAGCATAGAATTCACTTCTTCAGACAAGATTTCTCTTCAAATCTCTCTCAATTTACTTGTTCATTTGTGCAAGATGGTCCTGGGCTTTCTTTGCTCCTGGTGGCTTTGGCTCCCTAACAGGAGAATTGGGATGGAGGAATCCAAGACATTCCGTGGTTCAGCAGCCCTGAACACTCAAGCTCTATTTTCATACCATTGTATTGCACCATCTCCACTATTAAACTTTTGCAAACTGCTGTCTCTATTTATGAGCCCATCACAGACTTTTACTGGGGAAATGCCTCCCCTCCAGAGTTGGCCTCTGGACAAAGGTGACAATTCTTCTTGGGTTTATAAAGGGAATTTCCAAATTGGAGTAGTGCTGCACCCCTATAATCCCAGCACTGTGAGTTAGAGGCAGGGGAATTTTGGCTACATATTGACATCCTGTCTCTCAATAAAGTGCAGTTACCTTGTGAAGTTATCTGCAATTAGCACATCAATCTTGTGGCTAAGCAGTATCCATCTTATAGTTGGGGGAAGGCTCCTAGGGACTCCATTTCTTGGGAGTTTTGAGAATCTCATCAAATTTAGGACAAGACGCTGAGCTAGACATTAGAAAACAAATTAAGGTATGGAGTCCATAAAGGTCATTGGTAAGAGGTGAAGAGCCAAGGACTAACAAAGGGACAACCCATCCTGTCTGCACCTTGTGATACTTCCACCAAAGAACGGAGGGTGGTTTGGAGGTCAAGAGTGTGCATACTGAAGCTGGACTGCCTGTTCTTCTTAAAATGCTTACTGTATCACATTGTGAGAATGGACGTGAAACACTTGAAACCATGTCTGGTGTATTTTATGTGTTATGCAAGCCTTTGATAGCCTTATTGTTATTAATTAATATTAATGATTTATTTATCATCAAGAGCAAGTTGAGAGCATATGGGGAAAAAGCAATGTATTTTTGCTAGTCTCTTCTCACCATAATACAAAATAGTTTTGTGATCCCAAATTATGTGTCTGGTACATAGAAGCCAAGCAATCAATTCTCTGAGATATCATTTGGGTATCCTCAAGTTCCCGGAGGATACATGGAGACAGCATCAGATCCCACAGCTTGAGGGGCTAAGTTCCACAAGACTACCTTTACTTCAGATGAGAATTGAAAATAATAGACTGTCACTTCTGATTGACTATGAAATGGGGTTCTTACTGCTTCCTACTTGGTCTTGACTGAAGTGTTAAAGGACCTCACAGAACTCTAACAGGCCCCTATGTTAAGGAAACAGCAATCACACAGGACCATTTAATTTAGTGAAAAATAGTTCCACTTTTTGGAAGACTAAACACTATCAAAAGAATGTAGGAATTAAATTCCTACAAACTTTGGGGTGACTTCCTCTGGCGTTTCAAATGAAATGAGTGTTAAGCTTGTAAGTTGCTGTACTTTTGTTGTAGCCTAATTCTTTTGGTTTTTTCGAGACAGAGTTTCTCTGTGTAGCTTTTGAGCCTATCCTGGCACTCACTTTGGAGACCAGGCTGGCCTTGAACTCACAGAGATCCGCCTGCCTCTGCCTCCTGAGTGCTGGGATCAAAGGCATGTACCACCAACACCAGGCCTGTTGTAGCCTAATTCTGATGTAGATTAAATTGTGTTCTTTCCTCATTCCAAGTCAGAGTACCTTTGCTGGAGGGTTGCTATGAGAGAGATCATCTGTTTCAATGGCTTCATTTATGAGTGAGAAAATAGATGCTTCAGAAGGTTAAAATTGACTTTGGTTCTGTATTACGCTCCAGTCTTCTATGATCATAACCCTCTCTGCAGGGAAATGTACCCAGAGTGTGTCCTTAGGATAGACTCATCCATTGTTGACTGTTGACTTTTGAAAACTAAAAAAATGAATGCTTGTTTACCTGCTCTGAAATAAAAGTTTTAGGTAACATTGTTTTAGTGAAATCTTTTTAATTTGCTGTTATTGCTTGGGCTTTCATTTAAGATTTGCCTACACTGGGGTAAAAACAGAGGTTTTGTAAGTATTCACTCATACATTTGGAATTTTTCAAATGAAAACTTCAAATTGCATCATGGAACTTTGTGGATAGTATGTATACAGACACACATGTACATATATATATATATATATATATATATATATATATATATATATATATTTCTTTTTTTCACACACATACTGGAAAGGCCACAAGCAGGGGTTATCCTCTTCAATAAAATGAGCATAGCAATAACAGTCTCCTTATGGTGCTGACCATAGCCTAGATAAACAATCTATGTAAGTATGGTAGATCTTCATCAAAATAATAATGACCACACATATAATCTTGTTACCATCCTCCCAATATTCATCTACATCTTAACCCAAATAATGTTAGAATATTCTTTTGTAGGGGAGAGGGTGCTTGATTTTTACTCCTTGGGTACCAGTTTGATGGGTTTATAGTCATTTAGCAAGCACTCTGGCAGCTTTCTCTGTATTACTGGATGATTTTTTTAAAAATTGTATGCAAATGACTGAGAACTAAGTAGGGGGAGGGGAAGGGAGAGAAGAATAGGAGGAGGAAGAGGCATAGGAAAAAGAGGAGAGAATTATCTCACTCTTCAGAAAAGCCTAGAGAAAGATTGGTTGAAAATTATCACACTCTTTAGAGAAACCTATGCACTTTTGAAAGAACACACGCGCGCGCGCACACACACACACACACACACACACACACACACACACACCACATACACACTGTATGTGCATTACTGTATTACTACACACACAACACACACATACTACACACACACTACACACATTATGTGCCCACTATACACACTACACACATCATATAACACATTACATACACATTACATGCACACTATACACACATCACACCCACAATACACACATATACACACATTGTACAAACACTGCACTCACACACCACACACCACACACACACACACACACACACACACACACACACCACATACACATTGTATGTGCATTACTGTATTACTACACACACAACACACACATACTACACACACACTACACACATTATGTGCCCACTATACACACTACACACATCATATAACACATTACATACACATTACATGCACACTATACACACATCACACCCACAATACACACATATACACACATTGTACAAACACTGCACTCACACACCACACACCACACACACACATACACACACACACACACACACACGCACACTACACACACCACAAACACAATATATATACACTATACACATACACACAAAAGATCATGGTTAATATAGAATAATACCATGTGTACATCTTGCTTCTTCTTACTAAGTAACATTATTAGGTTTTTACCAAGACAACTCTTCATGACTCCATTGACGTCTGTCTACACAAAGCTTGATGCTGTCAGATGAGTTCAAGATGCCAAAAACCCTGAGAACTGTGCTAGGAGTGGCTTTGTTCTCTAATTTAGGGAGGAGGAGAAATTTCCTTTGTTAGAGTTGCTTTCCAAGATTAGTTTTTGAGTAATACAATCATATAGCACCTGTTCCCACACTAGCCAAACTGCTTGCTAGTTGTTTAGAGATGGAAATGAAGTTTTTTTTTTTAATTTTGTTGTGCCCTATATTGTATGAATTATATCTGTGAATTTCACCTAATGACTCTTGATGAAATAGATATTATTTTTTAGGGTTTTCATATGAAATAAAATTATCAGAATTCTGTAGGGTTGACTCAACTGTAATTAGTTACAGTGTTAGACCTGTAATTCTGCAAAGAGTAAATACTAGGATTGTTATCTATGTTCTCTTACAAACACAGGTCTGCAGTTAATGTAGGTCTTGCTCTCCTTTGTGTATGAGACCTTTTCCTTAAGCATCCCCAGCTATTTATTGTACAGCCACCCCATTGGCAGCTTGGCTAATATGCAGGACAGCTAATATGAGCTGTTTTATGGAGCCAGGCTTGCTTGATTGAGCCTCTCTGTGATTTTGAGGCTCTATCATCACCTTGAAATCTTTTCAACCATTGGTTTCCTCTCCCTTCCAGCATCAGGAACAGGTCCAGGTTGCTCATTAATTACATTCTTGAGACTTGGTAGCAGCAAATGTGGTCTAGGAAGGCAGACTTGCTGTGCAGGCATGTGACTGGTCACATCCACAGATGGGAGCACCTTGACGGGCAGGGCCAACTACCTCAGATAGTTACACAACAGTCAGCAATGCCAAGGTCAGATGAGTCATCCTCACTCAGTGGTGTAGCTCTCATTCCTTTAGCCCCATTTGAGTCCTCTCACAATACCCACTGTGAGTGCCAAGGGAAAAAATCAAGGCTAAAGGATGTCCATTTCTACTCCTGTGAAAGATACACAAGCTGATTACTTATGGTGGCAAAGGAAGGCCCACTTCTTAAGTGGAAGACAATGTGCTTTTCTGTATGTAGAGACACAGACACCTCTTTCTATGTACTCCACCCTCTCCAAAGTAGTTCCAGGGTCTTGTCTTCTGCATTGAATTTTATGAGTTGACTCACGGTTTGTCTCAAGCCTATCTCTGCTCAAATCTCAACCCTCACCTCTTTCTACTTTTTGTCCTCATCCCTCTTCCTCCTGTAACTGCACAACTGACACTTAAATATACCCTGATGTTTTTAGTTATTTATTCCCCTTCTTCCTGAATGCATTGTCTTCTCAATTCTGTCACCTAAGACATGTATAGCCTTGGATGAGCCATTTGACTTCCAATAGCCTCAGACTTCACATTGTGACACCTATTCTCCCTCCATCACACCTGTTCTCAGTGCAAACTCAACACTGTGCTAATTCGAGAGTCAATCTTCTTGATGACTGAAACCGAGTCTTCCTATTTAGTACTTATATCAGTTGATCTTTGTCTAATCACAAAGAGAGGGCATTCTCAGTAAGAAAGGGAGGAGGGAAGGGAGCATAGAGAAAACAAAAGGGGTCTGGGGCTATAGTTTAGTGGGAAAAAAGTTTGTGTAGGATGCTTGAGGTCCTGGTTTCAAACTCTAGCAACACCCCCCCAACACACACACACATTTTCTCTCTCTCTCTCTCTCTCTCTCTCTCTCTCTCTCTATCTCTCTCTCTCTCTCCCTCCCTCTCTCACACACACACACAAACATTCTTTTTCTCTCACACACATTTTCTTACACACAACTACCCCCTCTTTCATACACACACACACACATACAAACTAATGTGATACACTCACACATACCTACACAGCTCAAATATCCACATATCCAAATACACTGAAATTTTTTGTGTCTCATTTTCCTGAATATTCTTGTCTCCTTCACTATCACTATATTTTATATATTTTATGAAAGATGCTTAGACTTTTGCATGATATAGCAGGATGATCTTTCTTGAGTAGTTTAAGTAGTCTGCCTCTGTATTTCTTTCTCTCTCATCTAGCTTGGTAGGGATGTTGACATTTACTTTGTCATTTGGTTTTATGCATGTGAGAAAAAATGATATTGGTAGGTTCACCTAATTTCACAGTAGGGGTCAGCCAGCCAAGTGTGTAAAAGCAGGGTCACTAGTACTTGTGCAAGGATGAGAACCCAGATTGTTGTTACTCTAGGCAGGGAATAGCTGACCCTGTAGACACAGTGTCAATGGTCACTTACTCCTTCCTTCTCTAAGGTTTGACTAATGTCATCAAGTTCTTTCCTAGATCAGTGCAAAGGGATTTTTGTTTTTATGAAGATTTAGGACAAGTGCCGATGTGCCAACATTATAACTTCTACCTGGACCCCAGACTTGAAGTTTCCTTACAGACATTGCTAAATTGGAATCATATACAGAATGAAGCTGTTTGCATCACATGGCAAGTTTAACAAGTGAGTGTTTTAGGCATTCAAAGGGGCTTGGTCTGAAAATCCAGCCCTATTTGCCTCCTGCAGGGTTCTATGGGAATTCCCATGCACAGCACCACACACCTGACCCTTTCTCTATCTTGATTTCTCCTCTCCCTGATGTGTCATATAGAATTTTGGAGCCCCAGCAATCTGGGTGCATTCCTGACTCCGTTGCTTAGAAGTGTGTGGATGCAAGTTAAGTCCCTTAATCTCTATACACTTCAGTGACTTTCCTGGAATGTGAATGATGGTGACTTATAGTATATAGATCATGTGTGCATAATCTATATACTGTTAGATTGAATTGGGAGGAGGGATTGGAAAAAGATAAAATGTCCGTTTCTTTTCAAACTCTTCCACCAAAAGCGCATCCAACTAATAGACTGCATTAATTAAGAGTTTCTTTTCTCTTCTACAGCACATACATACTTTAGTGTTATTAGTGGTTAATGAGGCACTTTGATTCTTCTGAGAAGACTGCATTCTTCCTTGCTATTTGTCATTTAAGTTTCCAACATTTGGTTGAAAAATCTTTAGAAAAGGAAGTATATAATTATTTCTTTTGACTCAGCAAAAGAAAAAGAAACCCACTACGCTGGCCATCAATTTTAGCTTCATGTTGCCTTTTTAAGAACTGTGGTTCAGTTGGTTTCAAACCAATGGAAGTTTCTTGGGGATAAATGTAATGTATATTTTCAACCTTGGCAAAGATTATGTCATAGTTCTGAACAGCTATATATGTTTTTTCCTAATATGGCAAAAGCTTGGAGAAAGTTACTTTCTCACTTTTTGAGTAGAGAAAACATTTCTTGCAAGAAAAAAAAGAGAGAAAGTTCTGATCTTTTGAAATAACATGAAATGTATGTGGTACTTTGGTGGAATTTGGTACAAGGTCACAAAACATGGAGTGGCAGACACAGGTCTGGCACTGGGGAATTCTGGGGAGTCAGACATGATATCTCTGCTTCCAGGGGAGCTTGGGTGAGTGGAGACAGTAAGTAAACAGACAGCTATCTATAACTCAAGGCCCCAGAGACCATCGTTGGAGAGGTGCTAATGTGACTTGTGAGATGGGCTAGCCTCATCATTCCAAAGAAAGCAGGAATTTGGAAAAATGGGTAGGAGTTTGAGGAGGTCTGGATGGGCCTTGCAATGGAGGGAGCTGACTAACTCAAAGGAACAGCAAAGGTGTGAGAGGTAGGATAAGGCACTTCAAGGGATTGCATAAGGCAGATGGGGGAGGGGTCAGTGTACCCCTGGAGGCTTGGCTGCTGTTATGAGGCATCCATCAAGGAATCATTAAATGTACCTCCTAGGAGGGAGTCTTACACTGAGAGAGCACCTTAGGTCGAAGCCCACTACTTTATTAGATAAATGTGGAAATTCTGCCAATGGAAGAGAGGTTTCTCAGGGCCACACAGGTCCTGAGGGGTTGATGGTATCCACATATCTTTATATAGTGGAGTGTCAGGCTGGGTGGGGGAGGGTGGCCATCACAATGAGAGGCAGCATTGACCTTTTGAAGGCAGATTCTCATAGGAACGTTTGGCCAAAGATTTATCACAGGGACTGTAATGTTTGGGCTAATGACCCCAGCATGCCTTTTTGCATATTATTGCCTTTAAAGGAAAGGCCATCACTCTGTAGAAATGCTCTTTGGTTATTTTTAAACTGTGTGGTAGGGGGAATTGGTGGAATTCCTAAGGTCATCTCCAGCTGTTTTTCTCCAAAAGACCAGCTGAATATTTCATGAGATTTGTCACTAGGACTTTTATCCATCTGCGAAGCACTGTACTGGATCTGAGTCAGGGGAGTCAGGGAAATAAGTGAAGGGAAGGAGTTTGAGGGAAACTGCCGAGTTAGCTGTTGCTGCTGTTAGCTGCTTTTGACATTTACTATTAACCTTGAATGCAGGTCTGTGTAAAGGACTCATTTCCCCTACCCTCTCATCTGCAGGGGGTCTCTCTGGCAAATGACCACTCCCTTGAAGGATGGCTGGAATTTGAAGGGTCAGAGACCAGTTCAGCATCATGTCTGAAAAGAAGTCCTGACCAAATTACCTGATAGTTAACATCATCTAACAGTTACCATAGCGCAAGAGTGTTACTCAAGCCAGATATTCCTTAGGACTTAAAGGAGGTTTTCAAGTGGTACTTGATATCTATAGCTATGACATGACTCCTTTTGTGTCTTAGGGACTAATTGAAGGCAGATGAAGAAGGCATTCCTCATTTCCTCTACTATGAACCCTTCTGTTAGCCAAACTCAAGGGTATCTACTTGAAGCTCATGCTGTGTTAGAAAATGAATAGGTATATATAATTGTGCAGCATTCTGTTTACAAAATGTCTTCGGATCTTTGGTCCTCCTGGCTCTGTGCAGTGTTTCAGCAAAGGAGGTTGGCAATGGTTCATCTTAACTGTAGAGTGGAACAAGTGGAGCCTTAATCCAGTGCTCTATTCCTTGTCGGCAAGTTAGTAGGCAGGTGACCACATTTCAAACAATGTACCGTGGATTTAAATCACATGATTTTCCTTAGTGACACTGCCAAATAGACTGAAGAAAGAGGATCACTTTTCTCTCTCACCATAGAAGTGGCTTAAGGGGTACCTTTAAAGGAAGGAAATTCTGCTGTACATATGCCTGAGCACTGAAGGAGAATCCATATCATGGCTTTTTAAACAGGACAAGTCAAAACATCTTTGTCTTACCAGCTCTGGAACAATGGTTGTTGTTTGAGGCCATGTTCAATGATGTCACAATAACAATGTGTAACAATGCTGATGAAAACAATACTCACTTATTACTTGGCTGGGATAAATCATGGGTTAGTAGCATTAACCACAGATGGATTCTGCAGTTTCCATCTTAAAATTTCTATTGGGGATATGGAGTTGGCTCAGTGTTTACTGTCCAAGCATTAGGATCTGAGTTTGAATCCTCAGCACCACATTAAAAAAGAAAAGAGAAAGAGCCAGGTACAGTGGTCACACCTGTAATTCCAGTGTTGAGAGGGAGAGACCCTTCGCATTGATGTCTGGCTTTTATACACACCACTACAATGTGCACATGCTCATATATGCATGTCTGTGCACAGCTACATGTGGGCCAAAGAATTCTAACACTGATGCTGGAAAAGGATCCGGTGTCCTTCTCCTCTGCTCTAAAACATCTGGAGGTGAGGTCATCCCCTTCCAGGGGGGCAGGAAACTTAGAAGAACCCTTTAGTACCTTGTTTAGTACTTAAAAGACTTTTTTTTTTTTCACTACCATGGGCAAGAAGCGAAGTGGCTTAAAAATGAAGTGGAGAGAAACCTTCCCTTAAAGAGTGTTAAGTCGGAGTTGCACTTAGAAGTTCCACTAATGCTGATGTATTTCATTAGTGAATAACTAGCCTTTTTTGACACTGTCTATTTGCTTTACTCTTCTCAGCAACTGAGTAAGATTGTTATGATGTTCATTTTATTGGCATCTGAAGCTCAGGGAATCCAGGAATCTTGTGCTGTGGGAGCGCACACAGTTTGTGTCAGTCTATCTGACTCCAAAGACTGTTCTTTCTTCCTAGGAGAGATGTAGAGGCATTCCAAGGGCTCAGTGAAAGAGTTAGTATTACAGTAGGGGTACTTGTGAAAGGAAGTGGGTTGTAGGAGCAGTTTCATGTGGGAGGTGTCATTTCATTCAGGCTGGGACTTGAGAAATAGAAAAGGTTTGACCATATAAAGGTACAAGGGTGTTCTAGATGGAGGAAGCAGCATAAACAACCACCAGGTGATGACGGGGAGGGAATGAATGAGGAGTGGCTTGGCTGGAATTTAAGGGATAGGAAGAGGCTTATGGGAAAGAAAGTTGACTACCAGCTTTAGAATAAGAATGACATTAATACTAGGATAAAGAATCTGGCTTTTACATCAGGAAGCTCTGGAGGAAGTGTTTAAGTGGTGGTATAGCATTGTCAGAGTGAGGGCTTTTGGGTCTGAATCTATTGTATTACTTAATAACTCAAGACTGATGGAGAAGGAGGCTGGGAGTAGAACTGGAAGGAGACTGCAGAGGTTCATTCAGCTCCACCAGGAACAATTAGACAAGGAGAGAAAATGTATCCAGGTTGCCCTCCACAGTTACTTTGGAGGCTGTACTTAGTCATCTGGGGTGCTGGAGAGGTGACTTAATGGTAGAGTGCTTGCCTAGAATGTGTAAGGCTCTGGGTTTTATCCCCACTCCTGCAAAACAAAACACAACAACAACAAAACACACAAAAAAAGCACAGGTCCCTAGCCAGCAGACTGGGGATTCAGAAATGCACACCACCAGATTGTGAATGAAATGAGTCGTGGGTGCTAAAATCAAGGGTTAACAATTTACTTCTTTGTGAGGAGTTTGTGGAGAATGTTTCCTAGTTTTTCCAGCTTCTAGAAAGTGGAGTCTTTCTCCTATGGTTGTCTTCCACTCTTCACGTAAAGACCCCATGGTTATGTTGGTTCTACCTAGATAATATAGCATAGATGATCGCCCTATGGCAAGAGCCTCTATCAATCCCATTTGTTCTTTTTACCATATAAGGCAACATGTTTACAGTTTCTATGAGAGAGCATATGTAGATATTTGAAAGATCCTCATTTTGTCTACTGCAGAGTTAACAGATGCAGATATGGACAGGAACTGTTGTGTGGGCGCGCGCGCGCGCGCGTGTGTGTATGTGTGTGTGTGTGTGTGTGTGTTTGAATTGACTTGATTTTCCTCTCTACCCGCTTTCCCTTTGTCCTTCAATTATGCAATAAATGAGGCACCAGCTATGTGTCAAGCACCTAGCTAGCCTCTGGGAACACAGTAATGCCAAGGGCTCTACACACTACAAAACAAAACAAAACAAAACAAACAAAACAAAAAACAGAATGGTAGAATCAGAGTGGAGAAGTTAATATAGAACCAGAGACCAAGAAATGACACTTTTGACTTATGGAATGCTAGAATGGGTATCAAAGCCTAAATTGGGAGGATTGAGAAACTTTGACGTTTTAAGAATAGAATCCTCTCACCAACTTCTCTCTTACCCACACCTTAAATTTAGAAGTCTTTAAAAAAGTCTCTTCAAAGACCTCAGTGGTGGGGTCTGACTGAGTATACCCATAGAAACCAGTAATTTTTACTGGAGTAGGAGGATAGGGGAGGCAAGAGAGTCTCCAGAGGTAAGAGGAAAAGCAGTGGCAGTTATGTTCCGGCCTCAAGGCAACAGGCTAGAAAAATGCTAGTGCCTTCTTGTGAAGGGCTGTTTACGGGGCACTCACTGTGCCCTTTCTGTTTTACTTACAGCCAAATGTCAGCATCATGATAACCCCACCCAATGTGTTTTCTACCCTTGAAATACAGACCAGGAAACTAAACCAGAGTCCTTAAGGGTGTCTTGAAAGATTCATTAGAAATCAATCGTCTTCCAAGAAGACTCAAAAGCCAGAATATTCAACTACATACCAGCAGCCCTTTATGTCAGGGGCATAGAGAATGCTCATGGCTGGCATACACATTCTAGCACTTGCTGTATCTTTGATGGCCAGGTCATGGAATGAGCAGAGATAGGAGTGGGTATGGGACGAGGGTGAGGAGCCTGAGGTGCCCTCGGGCACCGTAGCTTTTGAGACAAGGATGGTAAGTGTTGCTGCTGTACTGGCAACAGCTTTAGTATCTCCTTAAAAGTTGTGTCCTGGCTGCATCACTCTTTATGAAGACATTCATTCTCAGGGTACTGGTGCATGATGCTGGACTCAGTGGCATCGCTTCATGGTTTGTGCCCTGGGTACCTTGCTTGCTTCATTCCTACATACTAGATTGAGCAGGGTTTAGATAAGGGAGAAGACCAATTAGTTCAGTGGCCCAATCTCACACTCTACATTATAGTTACCTGCAACCTGTAACAAAAGTCTCCCAGATAGGGATCTTACCTTTGACCTGTTACATGAGAATCACTTGGGGCTGTGTAGGAGCAGGGAAAGAGAATAAAAAGAAACTGAACAGATTTCTTTCTTAAAACAAAATGACTATACAGAGTGAGGGTTCACAGTTGCAACTTTGTATGTATGTCTTATTATACCTTGTTCTGATTTATTCATCTCTCCATTGCCCACTTCCATTTCTCCTTAACTTTCTTGGTAGTTCCTTGCCTTCCCCTAAATAGGAGACATAGGATTTTTTTTTAAAAGCTTTCCAGGTGATGCAGTGGCAAGCTTTGGGAACCCCAAGTTAATACATATGGAGAGAGGACCTCACCCCCAGTCTGGCTGGGAATGTGCATAACTCTACCCAAATGAGGCATTTAAAGTCTAAGCTAATGACAGCTCCAGTTGAGTTAACTGGGTTAGTTCCAGTCTAGTTAATGAATCAGCTGGCTCCTCCATTCCCTTCCCTTAGCTATGAAACCTTGAAAATAGTTAAATCTAGAATTTGTAATTCCTGCTTGCTATCAGTGTGCGGGTTTCAGGAATGCTGGCCAGCTCATCCACTAATCTGCATTTCCACTGAAATGGGATATGCCCTGGAGGAGAAAAGTTTTCTTTGAGGGTCCTGGCTCTAATGCTAGGCAGCTGTGCGACCTGAAACACGTGTCTAACTCCTCCTCTTTGTCTCAGTTTTCTTGTGTGCACAAAGAACTAGCGAAGATTCTACAATGCAGCTGTGACTGTGGGAGTAGATGTGGGAGTTCACTCTTGCCACAGCTCAAAAAACAATTGACATGTAAAGCGACCTGTTCAACTTTCAGTAAAATATGAACTTTTTAGCCAGTCATCAGCTACTTCTGACCTACTGGGGATCTTTTCTAGTGATCCCAGACCTGGTCAGACAGACACATCATATGTGGACATCTTAGAAAATGCACATTTCTGGACATGAGTACCTGCTGTCAAGTCTGATGATCTATCTGAGCTTGGTCCCCAGGACCCACCTGGTGGCAGTGAGAGAACTGACTCCCCGAGGTTGTCTTCTGACCTCTACATGTGTGCCTTGGCATGCTCATATCCATCTACACACACACACACACACACACACACACACACACACACACACACACACACACACACGGGGAAAGGAGCTAGAAAGGGAGAGAGGGAGAGTTTAAATACAAACTCTTGTCAACTGTGCACTGTGCGACTGAAATGGAAATGTTGGGAGGGGCAGCAGAAGCCAAACCCAAAAGTGATGCTGAGGATTGAGCTCTAAAGTATAAACTACTCATTGGAAAGATCTCTAGGTCAATCCCAAACAGCTACCCAAACCAATGGATGCGAAAATCTCACCCTAAAAACAGAAGAAGCATGAAAAGACAAAGATCATCACTCCTTCATAACAGAATTTAAAGATACAAAGGTGGGCAAAATGCCAGATGCAGAATCTAGAAGTTCACATATGAAAATGGCCTAGAGGTTACAAATAAGCAGATGAAAAAGTTAAGGAAATCACTCCAGGTCCCACAGAAGAAAGCCAGAGAGAGATGAGATAGGCAGCATTATGGGTGCAAAAGGGACAATGAGATAAATGTGGTTCCAGAGGGCAAGGTGAAGTGGAGCCAACATGTAGAACTGATGAGCTAGCTCCGCCTTGGTGCAGGTGTTAGCTTTCATGCCTGGTTACACATGCTTGTGGTGTCGGGTATGCAGGGGAGGCCAACTTGCTGGGAGGGAGACAGGCAAGGACTCTGCTTACTCTATTCCCAGCTTCTCCTGCAGCCCCTGTGGGTTGGTTATTCCTTCAAGGCCACTGTGATCTAGAACAGTTATGAGGTATTCAGCTCTATGCACAATGGGGCTTGTATGTACTACCACCAGGAATGAGAGGTCACCAGTCAGAGCTTTTCTTATTTTTATTTGTATAATATTTTTGGTGAAGCACCATTCTCTCCAACTCAGACATGTTTGCTTTTGTTCTTTTTCTGTTTTTCAGTGGGTTTTCCCCTTCTTTTTAGCTTTGATCCTCAATGTCATGGGACTGTCAGAACAGTTTGCTTTTCTTCTGAATAACTCGTCATGTGAGAGTCACTGCTGACATGGGTTTTCATCCTCTTTATTAGGGCTTGAGGTCTTGTTTGATATTCTGATGACTTTGCAGGAAAACAAAGGATGAGTTCTGGCTCCCTTCTTGTGGCAGAGCATGCTGGGAAAGAGATTCTTTAATTACCCAGGTTTTAACCCCAGTTTAGTCAGCAAGATGACTGAGGTTGAGACTGCAAACCCCGATTTCCTCTTTGCTATCAGCAAAAGCAAGTGCTGCTATGGTCTTGGTTTCTTTCTCCCGTTTAGTTTTTGGACAACTGATAGGAGGAGCACTCCCTTTTAGAGATGAGCCATGGCAGGGATGACACACGGAAAATGGTCATTAAACAGTCCACATGCAAAGCTCTCTAGTTTCCCTTCTGTACTACTGTTCCCAGGACTTTGAATGTGGCCTAGTTTCGTTCTGATGCTGTGAACAAAAGCAACTTGAGGAAGAAAAGATTTATTTGATTTGCCCATCCTGATTACAATTCATCATTGAGGGAAGTCAGAGCATGAATGGAAGCAGGGCAGGAACCTGGAGATAGGAGCTGATGCAGAGATCATGGAGGAGAGCTGCTCATTGGTTTGCTTCAGATGGGGTTGCTCACCCTGCTTTCTTACAGAGCCTGGTGGTGGTGGTGGTGGTGGTGGTGGTGGTGGTGGTGGTGGTGGTGGTGTGTGTGTGTGTGTGTGTGTGTGTGTGTGTGTGTGTGTGTGTGTGTGTGTTATGTGACATGGTTCATAATGGCCTGGGCTTCTCATATAAATAATTAGGGAAATAGCCCTGTAGACATGCCACAGGTCAATCTAATGGAGGCAAGTTCTCAGTTGAGGTTTCTGCCTCCGAGGGGACTCTAGTTTGTATCAATTTGACAAACTGACCATCACACTCTGTGTTATCTGTGGTCTCTTACATTGTCACCAGAACTTTGTAATAATCTCTCTAAAGAATACAATGTACACATGTACTCATCCTACATAAGGTTCTGAGATTCTTTGCTAAGACAAGAGTTGTAGAGAAGCCAGGTAATATTCAAACCCAGTTCAAGATCTGGAGCTAAAACCAGTGGGTAATATGGATTTGAGTTCTTACTCCTGGGTCCTAAGTAGAAGCTCTATCTCCTCCACCTGTGTTTCTTTAATTTCTACTAATATTTCCATTCCCATTTGAGTGGCAGTTGCTGAAGACACAAAACTGAGTTTGAGATGGGCTGATGTCTATTATGATGGTCTGAGTCAGGTGCTAATAGAACACACCAAGGGACTCCAGCCTGGCCTAGAGCAGTTAGAGAAGGTGCCTGGTACAGTAAGTAGCTTGTAAATTAGGACCTAGAAGGAAAGACTAGCCTTTGCAAAGATCCAGTGTCCAAAGAAACTGTAAGTGTTCAGCATACCTGTTTCTAAAGGCAAAGAGCTTGAGGAAGAAAGAGGTAGGAGTTCCCAGGCCATGTTAATGACTTTTAGCTTCAGTTATTGGACCATGAAAAGATAGCAAAGGGTTTCAGCTTAACATGTTTTCATTGGATCTGAGTCATAGAATGATTGCTTGGCAGCATGCCAAAGATGGGTGGGAGGCTGAACACATGGAGAGATTTCCGCTCATCACTGGGATACAACTGTGAATCATGTGAATCAGTGATCTCCATGAATACAGGATGGCATCCTCTCCTTAGAGATAACATTATCCCTCACCTCACAGGGAGGGTGTGGTAAGAGTACCAGGCACTTCAGAAGATATAGCACCTTCTTACTGCTATGAGCCAGAGATTCATTCATGCTTAAGAGGAGAACGATGACCCACAGACAGAAGAACTTTATTTTGCCACCTCACTTAAAGGAGTCTGTGTGGAAATGAACACTAAATAAGGTGCCAATGACAGGGTGGTCTATCATGTCAAAACAACTGGCAAATGCCATAATCAAAGAAGTTATGTATTTACTTCAGGAAACAGAAGGATCGCATAGCATTAAGAAGCTATTGATGGAGCATGAAGACATTCACCATATGCATTACTATGGCCTGGAAAGATGAACAATTGAATGAAATCTACTAAAAATACATCAAAAGGCTCGTTCTCCATTCACAGCATTTGTGTAGACAGCAGGAGTGGACGCCAAGGTGGGAGATCAGGAAGACATCTCCACAGGGACTCATGAGAATGAGTATCCTAAAGATGATAAAGCTGTGGGCTTCCTCTGGTAGTATGCCAGGCCAGTTGCTCCATTACATAGAACACGTGTGTATGAAATTACTGCAAGTGTACATGGGTGTGTTTGGAGAATCTAAATTCTTCAGTATTGTGTGTACATTCCTGTTTCTAGTACTATAGCTTTGTGCTTTAATATACTGTAATGAAACACACTCTCAACAAGTCAAAAAAAATTGGCAAATGCCAGTCTCACTTGATGGCAAAAGACTTCTTTGGGCTCAGTCTCGTTATAAAAACACAGGACATACTTCAGCATCATTCTTTGGAGAAGCAGAACTAGGACCAGGCATGTGGGAGGCACCTGGGAAACATCCATTCCTTCTCCCTGTATGTGCCTCTCCTTAGCACCGCTCCATCTCAGACTGAGAGCCAGAACCTGCAGTCCGTACAATACCCAGTGCAGTCTGGACCACTTCCTTTCTGAACTACTCTTCCTGTTATCCTGTCTCACTTTGTGGTTCCCAGCCCTAGACAATTTGTGGTTTTCACTCCCACCTCAGGGTGCTCTGATATCAGCATGGCATATCTTGTCATCTTTCTCAAGTTTTTGTTCAAATGTCATGTCAGTGAGGCCTACCCTAACCAAATCCCCTTTCTCTCACACGATGACCCAACTTCCTTTTCAGCTTTTTCTTCAGTATTGCTTCTCACCTTCCTACATGATACATAGTTGGCTGTAAAATTTAAAAGGAATTAGTTGTATTATTTAACTCCATCAGTCTCTTGGCAGTCACATGTAAGGTTTACACAGCAGGAAGCACTTCCTCCCTTGTTCTTTGCTGTCTCTCTAGGATGCAGAAGTATACAGAGCTGAGTGAAGGAATGAATGAAACACTCAGTCAGTTCCTACCTAAACACCATCTGAAACAGTGGCTTTTATTTTCATTTTTGTTTTAAGCCTTAGACATCAGTACACACAAGTACTGGTTAGCTTGCATTTTTTTCCCTTGGAGGTGTGGAAACCAACATTTCTGCCTTCAGCAACCCTTCCCATTACTACTGTAAGACCACTGAAATTGTTTTTCTCAGCCTGTCCCAACTTCTTGACCGTAGAAGCAATCTCTTACTGAACCAAATGGCAGTGAAGGGAAAGCCTCACTGTGGATTCAGGTCTAAGGCCGTGGTCTAAATCCATTTCCTTGCCAACCTTGGGGATCGGAGGAAGTTGCTGCGTGTAAAAGAAGAGAAGAACTGAGGTGACTGTGGTAATGGTGTGTGTTGAAACTGACTGACTGATTTGTTCATTATATTTATTCACATTCAGAGACTCAGTAAAATAGGCGTGTCTGAGAGCAATTATACTAGTGGATCTCTCTCTAAATAACATGAAACACTCACTATTGTAATTATATGTAGATAAAAATAACTATCCACATGTATTGATGAAATATATTCATATATGTATATATACACACATATTCGTGTATGCATATATATGTATATGTATATATGGCAAAAAAGAGGCTTCTGTATCAGCTAGGTTTCTGCTTGCTGCAAATGTGAAATTTCAGTGTCTTCTAAAAATAAGCATTTCTTTCTTTCTTTTTTTTTTTTTTTTTTTTTTTTTTTGGTAGCTGTGGGTCAGCCAGAATGGTACTGAATCAGATAGGTCAGGTTCAAGTCTGTTACAGGGAGGGCATGAAAAGTTAGGAACAATAATTAAAGTATTATATATAGGTTTTTACTCCTGGCTATGGAAGTCAGTAAAGGCTTCATGGAGGTGGTAACTTGGATCTGCCTTGAAGGAAGAGCAGATTCCAAGGCAGACAGGCAAGGTATAGTCTACATAAGTATATGAAGATTAAAAAAAAGACTTTTGAAATAATGTACTCATATATATATATATATATATATATATATATATATATATCTACTGTGGCAAGATAAAAGAGCCAAAGGAAAATGAAACAAAGTCATCAGTTTCTGTTTACAAAACTCAAATTTCATATCACAAAGACAAATAGAAAACAGATAACCAAGCACAATCTTTGTGTGAACATTTATTTTCTCTTTTAAAAATTTTTGTTAAAATTATTTTCATATATTATATTTTTTATGATTTTCTTTCCACTCTCCCTATGCCTCACAGATTCTCCTAACCTCCCTTACCACCAACTTCATTTTCTCTCTCTCTTTATCAAAAAAGAAACAAAGAAAAAAAATAAAAAGGAAAATCCATTAAAAAATACAAAAACAAAGAAAAAGTGCACAAAAATGTTGAAACCAGTTTTGAGAAGAACAATCTTATTTAGCAACAAAAGTATGGACGCAAAGGGGAGGCAAGGATGTGTTTTTAGTGGCTAAATGTGGCACAGGGTGCAAGGTATATTCTCTTTAAAGTCACTGCTTTACTTAATCCTTACAGTCTGTAAAGGGCATCCTAACCTTGAGTATAAAGGAGCAAATAGATCCTTGGATAGAGCAACTTGATTAATGGCTTATAGCTAGCAAGCCAATGGCTCCTGGTAGCTGCCCAGTAGCTCTGTTTTGCAAAGTACCTATGAATAAACCTCACATACTCGTGTGTATATTTTCTTTTCTTCTTCAATGGGGCTGCTCTAAGAATTACTGAGGCACGTGGCTTTGAGCATCTGTTCCACATATGCAGCTCTAGACTTGTTAAAAGGACCTGAGTATGCCATCTCTACAATCTTGCCTCATGGCATTCTTCAAATTTCACCCTCTTATTTCTCCCATTTTTAGGATACCTCTAACAAAAGAGGATTCTTTCCTATCTTGTGACTCAAAAGTGATGGTGGGGTGTTTTGGAACTCTATCTCTTTCTTCCTTTCCCCCAGTTTATATGTGCATATCATTAAGGGTTCAGAAATGAAGAAAGACAAGCTTGGCAGGTCCCTCCAGGCCCGGTGAAGGTCAGAGGTGCAACTGAATCTACAGTAACTATGGCATGTTCTAGATCTGCCCAGGGTGAGTTGTTCTGCATTTTAGAATACGCCAGTGAAATGCTCCTGCCTGCAAAGTGGCAAGCTCTTAGACTCTCTATTTTCCCTTTCTTTCCCATAATTCCTTGACACCTCCCTGATCCTGCTGAACTCCAGCATCACTTTTCCTTCCTTCCTTCCTTCCTTCTTTCCTTCCTTCCTTCCTTCCTTCCTTCCTTCCTTCCTTCCTTCCTTCCTTCTCTTTCTTTCTTTCTCTGTCTCTCTGTCTCTCTGTCTCTCTGTCTCTCTGTCTCTCTGTCTCTCTCTCTCTCTCTCTCTCTCTCTCTCTCTCTTTTCGAGACAGGGTTTCTCTGTGTAGCTTTGGAGCCTATCCTTCCACTCGCTCTGGAGACCAGGCTGGCCTGGAACTCACAGAGATCTACCTGCCTCTGCCTCCCGAGTGCTGGGATTAAAGGCGTGAGCTACCAACGCCTGGCCAGCATCACTTTTAAGGCAGGAATTTCTAGAGAGAGTGGGTTGTTAAACCCACTGCTCAGGTGGGTTGTTAAACATTGACAGACATCTTTGTGTGTTCCATCTCTGTGGTTTAGAATTGAGTAGAAGCATGTTTCTGCCACATTGACCTTGAGCTCAGGAAGCTGGCAGAACTGGTTTCCCCTGCTCCAAAGCTATCACCTCTAGCCATTTTAAAATGTATACCACTCAGCTGTGCTTACAGACTGGCATTTCTTCTCATTGATTGGTGTTTGCTGTCTTGTGATCTTCCAGGTCAGGATGCACCAAGGTGGCTGTCTCTCAAGATGGTAATGATCGTGGAGAGTCTGTGTCTAAGACTGGTCCACAGAGGATGCAGTAAAGGAATGTAGCTGAAGGCACAAGCAAGGAACACAGCATTTTCCTGAGACCTGCCCATCATCCCACAGACTGCTACTACTTCGAGGGACCTTACTTTTAGGATTTTGATGTCATCTGCCTAAAACTTTTGTGGAGCCCAGACAAGACTTCTAACATGAAATAAGATATTTCATTTTTGTATCCTGTAGTCATCCTGGTTATAGTATTAGCTGTTTCCCCTGAGAATCCCAAACCACATTTGTTACTATTGTTCTTTTTGTGTACACTTCAAAATGATCGACTTAAGCTTCCTGACAGAGGAGGAACAAGATGCCATTTTAAAGGTTCTGCAACGGGATGCAGCCCTCAAGAGGGCGGAAGAGGAGAGAGTCAGGTAAGAGGCCGGAAGAGTGCTTGGGCATGAGGGAAAGAAGGGGCGGTCCACAGAAAATAGAGCTGTTTTCTTTTCAGTCATAACTGGTAGTTTGTCTTGCAGCCTGAACTTACGCATTCCAATTTTGGGTTAACTTCCTGGACAGTACTTTTTCCTCCTGATCTTTCTTTCTTTCTTTCTTTCTTTCTTTCTTTCTTTCTTTCTTTCTTCCTTCCTTCCTTCCTTCCTTCCATCTTTTTTGATTTTGTTTTTCTTTGTTTTGGTTTTGGTTTTGGTTTTTTGAGACAGGGTTTCTCTCTGTAACCCTGGCTGTCCTGGAACTCACTCTGTAGACCAGGGTGGCCTCAAATGCATAGAGATCTGCCTGCCTCTGTCTCCTGATTACTAGAATTAAAGGCATGCACTACCACCACCCAGCTCCTGATATGTCTTAATTTACATACTGTATTCCTGCCAGAAATAGGGTCTCATTTAAAAACTTTAGCCAGGCATGTGGTATACACCTGGAGTTCAAGCTACTCAGGAGGGTGAGATGGAACCACATGAGATCACAGTTTGAGATCAGTGTGGGCAATACCATGAGATCCTACCTCTCCAGACAGAAATACACCCATCTATGCCTTTGACCCAGCTTAAAATGAGACATAGAACCAGGCATGATAGTTTATGTCTGTTATGTAGTCCCAGAATTTGGGAGGCTGAGTCAGGAGGATTGCCTGGAGTCTAATGCTAGCCTTGATTATTATATCAAACCCTATCTCTTAAAAAACAAAACAAAAAGCAAAAACCAAACAAACCAACAGAAAGAGGTGCTAGAGGGATAGTTCAGTCATTCAAGTGTTTGCCACGTAAGCATAATGACCTGCCAGTCATGGCCACATGTGTAATCCCATTGCTGGGAGGCAGAAATTGAGGATCTCTGAGGCTTACTGGCTAGCTGGAGTAGATGAATGAGTGGGTTCCAGGTTCAGTGAGAGACTGTGTGAAAAATCATTAGATGGAGAGCAATTGAGGTTGGATACTTATTGTCAATAATATCTGGTTTCCACATGTTCCTGCATGGGCATGCTTGTGTGTGTGTGTGTGTGTGCACATCTAGTACTGCACATGAAAAATAAGTTTGAAAGAGAGAAGAGAAGAAGAAATGTAGCTGGTAGCTGTGTGTTTTTGGTGTGTGTGAGAGAGAGAGAGGGGAGAGGAGAGGAGAGAGAGAAAGAGAGAGAAAGAGAGAGAGAGAGAGAGAGAGAGAGAGAGAGAGAGAGAGAGAGAGAGATGTTTGAGACAGTGTAGCTTTGTAATTCAGTCTGGCCTCAAACTCAGGACCTCCTGTCTCAGACTCATGAATAGGGCATTTATGAGCATGTGTTACTATGCCCAGCTAAGTACTGTGTATTTCTATATCCATTGACTCTTTTTGGAAAGAATTGTGACTTAAGTTAAATTTTAATTTTTAAAGTATTTTTAATTTAAAATTTTTTATTTATTTTACATACCAACCACAGTTTCCCCTCTTTCCCTCCCCTCCATAAGAGAAGTAGTTCTAATTCCGAAATACTTTATGAATTGCTATAATTGGTTTTTAAGAGCAAAATTAAAAGTGTTCCCCAAACAGGTCAAGTTTCCATTTGACTTGGGTCTTTCATAGAAAAGAGCCATCTTGACCTACTATCCCTTTTGAATATAACCCACAAGTTCCTGGTCAACATTCCCACCACTGTTACTCTTATCCACAGTAGAAAGAACACTAGAGATGCTGCTAGATGACCTGACTTAATTATTCACTGTCGCAGGCGATGGTGGTGCACGCCTTTAATCCCAGCACTCAGGAGGCAGAGGCAGGTGGATCTCTGTGAGTTTGAGACCAGCCTGGTCTACAAGAGTTAGTTCCAGGACAGCCTCCAAAGCCACAGAGAAACCCTGTCTCGAAAAACCAAAAAAAAAAAAAAATTATTCACTGTCCCTCCTCCCTTCTGGGTCCTGCCACTCACCATCTCTGTTAACATGGGTTTTGAGAGAGATTCTGAATGTAAGTTAGCAGTATTAGCTTAATGGTTCCAATCCCAGTTTTCTGAATGGAAAAATAAGCCATGCTCTTATTTCCTGAAATACAAAGGCTACAAATGATGGATTTATTTGTGTTGACTCTGACTGAACATGAATGTTTTACAAAATAACTCAATCCAAGCACTACAGCATGTCTGATGCTTGCTACCGAGGGCAGCAAATGAGCCATGCTTGGCGGGTTACAGAGGGCTTAATGTGCTTATTAAGTCTGTGCTCATTATTTCTCTTGATCTTGTGCTTTTGTGCAATTGAGCAATGGAGTGCAATATGACGACCCCAGCTGATTGCATGTGGAAAATTACTGTGTGACAGGTGGGTGACTTGCCCAACTAATAGGTGTCGCAAGTGAGAGTCAAATCCTGATCTCTTCTGGCTTTTTCAGTAATGATACTAGGCTGACACTGAGCCATATTCGTGAGAATGGGATCATGTTTTCTCCCATGTCACTCAACACTTTGTGGAGTCTCCCTGGAAATGTAGATGACTGATAACAAATCAGGTGTCAGAACTGTTCAGTAGTATAGATGCTCCACCCATTCACAGTCTACAAACCTTTTGCTAAACTTTATCCTCTGTGGTTCTTCTAACAGCACTGAGCTTGGGCAAGACAGGGACTGTACCATCCACTTAGGGTGAAGTACAGTGAGGCCACAGTCTCTGTGGTAGTACCATGTATCCTTTGGCAGACTCTCTTTGGGTCTGCTGTTCTGAAGGGGCCTGGCAGGTAGGTTTCTGAGGGTTCCTAGCACTGTTTATTGCTGTTGTAAATACATGATAGGAAGAAGCCTAGAGGTAGCAAAAAAAAAAAAAAAAAAAAAAAAAAAAAAAAAAAAAAAATCTTGTGTCAGTCCTCGTTACTCACACTTCTTAGACATCTTCCTAACTAAGCACCAAGAATTTCTTGTGGACTTGACTACAGGTGGAGCTGGGACCTAAGGACTAGTGACAATGTATATCGAAAGGGTAGACAGTCACAGGACTGGATCCTACCGAAAAAGCCGCATTTTATGTGTTCCACACAAGAAGGTTCTTGTTCTGCAACCAAAGGGATTTGTAGGGGTAGCTCTCAGTCTCTGTGTCTAGGCCAGGACAGGGTCTCTGACTTCTGAAAACCATCCTCCGAGGGCTTTGGCTCAGCAGCTCCTTTGTAGTCCTTCACGATTTATTATAGTAGGAAATTACCAATACAGAGTCAGGTAGAAATATAAGGGTATTTAATAGGGAAAAGCCTTACTTACAGAGCGAACCAGCCAGCCGGTGGTAGTCTGTACAGCAAGAAGCAAAGAGAAACCGAAACCGAAAACGCAGTCCCCCTACTCACTCTGACCACGCCCTCACAAGCCTGCTCAGGTACCCCTGTAGCCAGCCCCTAAGAAGGCGTGGCTACAGTTTCCCCTACAATTTATCGTCCCTCTTTGGTCAATTATGGCTTGATAGCTCTGGCAAGACATGTTGTTAATCTGCCTCAGTCATTTTACAGTCAGGCAGGATGGCAAAGCAGGGAGAGGGAAAGTGTGTTACCCAGAATCACACAGCTGGTCAGTGACAAAGCCGTATCTTGGTCCCACACGTTATGCCTCTCTTATGCTGGAAATTTTCTTTCAAAACCGAACAGTGAGAGTTCAGTCACAACACAGGGACCATGGTGTCAAGTACCAACATCAGTAGCTAATCAGCTGTTGCTCATTAGAGTGATCACTTAACCTCTTTTCTTAGCTTCAACTCAGACACCAGGAATGACCAAGTCCTGTCCAAGTCAGATTGTGGAAATGTTTCTTAATCTTCCTGGCATGCTAAAGGTGATGAGTACATCTGAATCTTCCTATCCGTCATTCAGCTTGTGCCTCTCAAAAGGTCCAGAGAATGCTGTCTAAGAGTTTGGTCCCTTATCAGGGAATTACTTCCCAAAGTCTCAACTATTTTTAATATGGCAACATCTAGTTGCATATATCATAAATGAAGAAACTGCCCCGGAGGGTGATGTGAATGGTATTTGAAGATGATTGAAGCCCTTAAGGAATTTGCTGTCCCATGGCCTTTACCCATTTAAAGGTTATCAATTGGAAATTTCAAAATCTAAATTTTGTTCTCCTAACATGATTTTACAGCTTTCATTGTCCTTATCTAAGCCAAACTAGGGATGCATTAATTACAGTTAGCACCATTAGAAGTATAGATTTGCCTCTAATATCTCGTGTGTGTGTGTGTGAATGTGTAAATGCAGCCATGTATGTCATATATTTATGTCATGGTGTCCATAAATAGGTCAGAGAAAAACCTTGGGTATCAGCCCTCCACTTGCATAGTTTTTGAGACAGGGTCTCTTTTGTTGTCCACCACTACAGACATCAGTCTATGTGGCCTCTGAGTGACTCTGCTGTTTGCCTCCCATCTCACTGTAGGAGTACAGGGCTTGTAGATGTCTGATGCTGTACCCAGCTTTATGTCAGCTCTGAGGTTTGAACTCAGGTTCTCACGCTTGTGTAGAAAGTTCTTTCTCACTGAGCCTTCTCTCTAGCCCCTCCCCTGTCTGCATTGTGTAGCCCAGGCTAACTTCAAATTGTGGTGTTCCTTCTGCCTCAGCTTCTCATGCCATGTGCCAGGATCTCAGTTGTGAATGGCTTCCATATGCCAATTCTTTTTGGCATTGGGAATCCAGACATCCCATAGCCATGAGGATGTGGGTAAGGACTCTTGCACTGTTTTCTACAAATTCAGAGTCCCTGTTGGTGGGCTGTAGATAAGATCGTATTCTCAGTGAAGCTGGTTTGCTGCTTTTCATACATCTAAGGCTTTCAGTGGATCATGTTCAAATTCATGAAAGCACTTTGGGGATGACGGCGGTTGTATGTTGCCTTGCACCCTGATTTCATAGGTGATAAAAATGAACATCATGCAGGAGACATGCCCACTTCCTAAACCACCTAAGCTATCAGTGGTAGCATGTGGATTTAGACCCAGAGGAATATGCTCACAAGGTCTCTAGGGTGCACATGGGAAGGTGACAGCCCCAGGTTACCCTGATGCTATGTGTGTCTTCTGTGCATCAGGCTCAAGTTACCATCTTGTGTCTCTAACTCCTGAGTAGAGATATTTGATAGGACAAGAGAGAAGCAGGCATCAAGATAGATGTTTTCCTCTCTTCTATCCTGGCCCTCTGTCTGACTCTTCTACCCTTGAGAGGAACATTACTACACACACATGTGTAATTTTAGACTTTTATGGTTTGAAAATGACACACTGCCGAGGTGGCGTTTCCTGTGCTTTGCGTCACCCTGCCAGCAGGAAACTGATGCACATATCAGTTTGTACACCACACCAGCACCATGTCCCGACCCCCATATGCATAAAACCACATCCCAACCCCCATATGCATAAAACCACATCTACAGTGATGGGCGTTTTTTTGCAGTAGATACCATCTCAACCACCACCACATCTTATGATTCTCAGCTGCCTCTTTAGGACATTGCTTCTTTTTAAATGAAGGCAGTTCTTGCTGAAGATCTGGCTTCCAGAACCTCTGGTGGTGTCTTCCATGAAAGGAAAGCAGAAAAAAAAAAAAAAACCCAGTGTTTATCCCGGGGCTGCAGCATTCAGGGAGTTTCCCATGCATTTCCCTTTTGTTCCTAGAACAGTGTGGCTCAACACCCCCCCACCACCACCACCACCATGGGAAAATAGAGTGGAAGAGGGTAAGCAGCCTGCATGACGAGAGTCTTGCTGATCCACTCCAAATCCTGGTGCTTTCCCACTCTGTGCTCAACCTCAGCAGACTGTGGGGATCTGTGATGTGCCGGCATCTCAGAAATGCACTTCTTCTCATTTTAAGGGACATTTCAGTTCATTATCTTTCTAGATTTGTTGGTTTCCAGATTCTTCATCAATGCCTGAGAGAAAGAATGACAGAAAGAATGAAGTGTGATAGCTACCATAGAAACCGAAATCTTGTTAGGCTTTTCTAAGCAGGGCAGGATTGCTAAGAGTCAAGCTAACTTGTGGGTTACCCTCTTACGTTCTCTGGGCCCCAATCACTTCATTTAGACACTGAGGCTATTTTTAGTCATACAATTTTATCTTTCCCAGAATATATTGGGGAGTTGTGGGGGGATGTGACTGACTCTGGAGAATGAATAGAAGCGTCTCTTTGACCAGTCTACTGAGTTTCCTACCCTCATCTGAGCAGGTAGTATTGATCGGGTCTTATCTATGATGACAGGCCTTTGTTGATCATGTCAAAGAGCTGGAAGTTGGAGTGTGTGTGCATACAGTGAGAAGGAGGTGGGCTGGGGACAACTTTGAATCCAGTCTGAAAAAAATGCCATTGTTCTTGTTTTCCTCTAAGTCTGCACTCTCCCTATACACTGAAAAGGATGGCCACTGGCTATCAGGGCTGTAGACTGAGTTTTATACTCAATTCCCAGAATATGCCTGGTATATGTTAGGAAATTAATGGATGTCCAAGTGAGCAAATGATCAGAAAAGGTTTCAATATTGGCATTTAGCATACAGAGCAGCATAGTGGCCATCTTTTGCTGTTGACTAAATGATCTGTAGTGAACTCAGAAGGATAAAATGCCATGCAGAGGTTAAGTGTGTGCTCACTCAAGCAGAAGTTGTGCAGATGTTAATGGACAGAATGGGGAACTGTACAGACACACCCAGGGATGCTTGGTGTGGAAGGCTAACAGGACAGTGACATTTTTGGACTGAGATGCCCTGCTACCCTCCAGTGTTTACCAAAATCGTCTTTGTGCTTCAGCTAGATGGTACAATTAGAAGATCCAGTGCTAATATGGCTCATTCAATTTTAAGTCAGAAGAAAGGAAAGATAACAGAGCTATTGGAAGAGAAGATTTTAGCACCACCACAGTGGCATTATTCAAATGATTTGGTCTTTGATATCACACATATGGAGCCATCTGCAGAATATTACAGGTGACCAAGATAGAAAAATCAGAGGTTATTAAACCCAGAAGAAATAATTGTATTAGGAAATACCAAAATGGCCCTCACCAATTTGGAAACAATTCTCATCCTCTTGCCACTTTCAAACAAAAGAGCCAGAAACCCTGTCCGTACCACAATGCTTACCAACCTCTTCTGGGGCCCTGTGTCTCCTTGGGCATGACTCACATAGCCTGTGCTATTTGTGCACTCACCAGGGCCTTGCAGGCAGTTATTAAGATGAGAGAGACCAAGAGTTACAAAGACCTCCAAAGAATCTATTGCAAAGTAGCTAGCAAAAACAATTTCCTGACTAGAACCCAGGAGTTGCTCTGCTGTAAGGGTTTGTGGCATGTTGACAGCTAACCATAGTTCATGATCTCCTTTTTCCTGTTCTGATGAGAGATGATCAGTCCTACCTCATCAGAAAGCAGCTATGGTGGGGTCTGGTCCCCTGAAAGTTGGTAGAGGTGGGGCCTTCATTATCTCCTTTCTTACTCAGACTGGTGTGGCTGTTGAGCATGTAACTGCTCAATGACTTAATCACTCAACAAACAGTTCTTGGGTATCAACCCTGTTACAGTCTCTGTGCTTCCAGGTGAGACTGTAAATGGTGATAAGGATGTGATCCTTGTATTCAAGGAGTTTGCAGAGTCCACAGTTGACTGGGTGAAACAGACTCTTGGGATACTGTGTGAATGCCGAAGGGAGGTATTGTAGGAATGAGGAAAAGGGAAGCATGTTTTGTGATGCTCAGGTTAGGCCTGTAGCAGCAGCAGGAGGAATATGCTGGAAAGAGAAGCCAGGGGAATACATCCAGAGACCATTGACCTCTTTATAAAAGCTGGGCAATGCTAAGTACTTCCAGGCAAAACACTTCAATGAATTATTTCAGAAATCTTCAAGGGAAGGTCTTATTTCTTCCATCTTTATAAGAAGTTTAGTGTGCTGGCAAGTGGGGTTTAGGAGTGTCTGCTGGGAAACGAACCCAAAAAGTCAGCCGGGTGGTCAGTGCCTCATATAGCATTCCTTCACACTTAAAGCTCATTGCTTTCAACGGCTCTAAGCAAATATATATGAAATGAAGAACATTCTTTTAGGAGCCCCATCTGACCAAGGAGAGGTGTTTTTTTGTTTTGTTTTAAACCCTTTTGCAATTGGGCAGAAAATTTTCTCCTGTTGGAAGAAGAAAAAAAAAAAAAAAAAAAAAAACTACAGCCAGTTGCCCAGCCAGGACTGTCTGCTTGGTCAAAAGCCTTAGGCAATGAGCACTGATTAGAAGCATTTAGTAAGAACCATAGTCCTTTGGTGGCTCAGGGATGTGAACTAATGATGCTGTCCCTGCCAGGATTTGAACATAGGCTGTATGACTAAGGACTGTGATGAGCACAATCACTTCTTCCCGGGTGATTGGGAGAGTATATGTGACAGACAAAGAACTGTCTCCCCAAACATACTTAGGGAAGGGAAGCCTGTTGTCGCTAGGCCTGGGTGACTGCCCCTCCAGCTCCTTCTCCATTTCCAGATGTGTGCAGTCCTCATCCCCTTGCTGGCCACTGCACTGGCCCACTCACATTCTCTGGCTAATACAGACTCGCCAGATAGACAAGGAGCATCTAAGCTTGAGTAAAAATTGTAAACCACTTAGATTTGTGCAACACATTATTTTTCAAGAGTTCAAAGTTTCACAAAGGCTTTTATTGGATTTTACTCTGCATGCATCTTTATGAGTAAGAAGAGATAGATTTGGGATTCTCATTTTATTGACTAGAAGGATGTGGAGGTTAAAAGATTCATTGATTAGGACACCATTTTCCCCAACCAGTATAAATTAGGGATGTTTTAGGTGGGCATCAGTTGGTTCGCTCTTTAGGTTTTAGTTATTCAGTATGCATGAATGATTATGGAACCCTTAAAAGCAATCTTGGCACTGACGGATCTGGCCTGCACCTCCTCATTTTAGCCTGCCTCAGCACACAGAGCATCATGCCCACTTCCTTCACAGGCTTCCAGGAAGGTCTCTGATAAACTTGTTTCACTAAAGAGGGAAGAACAGAGGAACGACTTATCACACAATAGTTGTCCAAAAAAAAAAATGTTTAATAGGCCCTTCGCAGGTACAGAGGGGTGGCTTAAGAGTTATTTAATTCTCAGAGAAATCCTGTAAGATGGGGTATTTAACCCCATTTTACAGATGAGGAAATGGCCAGAGAAGCTTTCTCCATCATTCCTCCCTGGTAGGGCTATTTGAATGGTAGACATATAAGATTACAGCTAAGAAGTGAAGCTGCTCTTGAGGAGGTTCAGACAGAGTGGGTAAGAACATTTGCTGTTCTTGTAGAGGACCTGAGTTCAAATCCCAGCACTCAAAATTCACAACTGTCTGTACCTCCAGTTCTAGGGGGATCTGACACCTCTTCTGGCTTCTAAGGGTAATATGTGCTCATTATATACTCACTTAAATGCAAAACACTCATACACAGAAAATAAGAATAAATAAGACCCCTTTTAAGTCATGCTTGGCATTACTGATTAGTTTTTTAGTCAAATCAGAATATTTGTTAGCCACCTGGGAGGTTTGTGGCACATAAATTAAGAGCCTCGTATTTGCAAATTTCTTCACAGAGTGTCAAAGTGAACTTGTCTATTTTTTGTGGGTTCTCAGCAAAGTAAAGTTCTTTTCCTTTTGTAGACATTTGCCTGAAAAAATTAAGGATGATCAACAACTAAAGAATATGAGTGGCCAATGGTTTTATGAAGCTAAGGCAAAAAGGCACCGGGACAAAATCCATGGTGCTGATATCATCAGAGCATCCATGAGAAAGAAGAGGCTCCCAGTGGCAGGTGAGGTCACAGCTAACATTTGTTTAGGAAGGAGGGTGGGGAAGGGCATGAGACTGAAATTTGCTGAAGGAAACCATATGGGAGTATGCTTTGTCTAGTATATGTCCTTCTCACTCATAATCCTCTTGCCTTGGATTTGGGTGGATGAGGACAGCCCTAAGTGACTGGCTATAGATGAAGACAACTCTTAGGCACCATGTTTAAATGCAGTAGTGTTAGTGCTTGGGGATTTTGAGGAACGTGCATATCTTTCTTTGGCTTTTTTTGGTGTGTATGTATATATGCACATGCGTATGTATAGATACACATGCTAGTATATGCATGTGTGTGGAGGCCAGAAGTCATCCTCAGGCAGCTCTTTTAGCTGCTGGCTATCAAACTCAGGCCTGATGTTTGCATGGCAAACACTTTATCAACTGAATCAACTCCCCAGCTCTTTGTTTGGCTTTTAACTCTGGAAATTCAAAGTCTTCTAAATAGCACAAAAGATTTAGACAGAAATCAGGTTTCATGTTCAATTATCTTGACATGTGGTGTTTCTTTAATCAGCCTAGCACATTATTTAATGGACTATAAGAGTTTATTTAGAATTCTTTTTATTTCACCACTTCATTTTACCTGCATGCTTAAAAATTTCTATCTAACTCATTTCTGTTTAACTCAAGATTAGTCATTGTAAACCTCTAGGTCTAGCTTATGGACAAAGAAAAAATGCTATCTTGAAAGCATTTAGTATATAGCAGATTTTAATCATCTATTTTTAACCATAGCAGCAATTTTACAAGGTGAGTATACTCTGCCTACGAATTTTACTGGGCAACTTGAGTTACCTTGTCCAAGGCCATAGTATTGCTAAATGGCAAAGCTAGGATTTCAAATTTTTTGACTCTGTCACACTTATTACAGATAAAGATAGACTTCTAAGCACATACAGTGCCTGAAGCTCTCGGTTTTCAAGCATACTCAGGCCTTAAGACATCTTGGGTGGTACTGGTAGACACTGGTGACTCCATTTTCAGTTGAAGATGCTAGACTGATATGTGCCAAGACCAGTAGGGAATAGATTCCACCTGGGAATGTATTTAGAAATTGGAAGCCCAACATTGCTCCATTTTAATACTGATGAAAGTATTCTTAGCACTTATAATGTGACCTTAGGCAATTATCTTGAGCTTTTTTATTTTTAATTTCCAAGTTTATAAACCCAGAAAATACCTCTCACCACATAGGATAGTGTCCACAGAGAACTCAGCATAGCTCTTGCTCATTAGTTACCACTCAGTTGATGTTAATTGTTACTAAGATTCCGGTAAGGAAAATTCGGAGTATTGAGAGGCAAAAGAGATTCCTGAAGACAGCACAGAGATTTTATGAGGGCAATGACATCTGAGCAGTGTGTTGTAGTGAATTTAGAATTTGGATTTGTAAAGAGAGATCCACAGGATAGGAGAGGCACTGGAGGGGGACATCCTAAGTTAGCATTGTTCCTTTTCCTTTGTACCCCAGAGTCAAGCATTTGTTTGGTCCATTGTAGGCATTTAGTAAATGCTTGATAAGGATCTCCGACTCTGAGCATCTCTTGGTTAAATATATCCAGTCCTGACTCCAAGCCAGGTCAGATTAACCTAGAGGCAGTTAGAACTTGGCTTCTGTGCTCTCCAGGATTACCTGTATCTTTAAAGGCACACCCATCCTTTCAGGGGGCTGTTTGGGAGTCTGGAACCTGAAGTTATGTGAATCTACTGACTTCTCTCACAGCTATCATGACCAGTGGTCATCTTTGTGCTTATAAGGCCCAAGGTTCAGATCTGAGCCCTTACTAATAGGAACCAATGAGAAGGGTACAGGTTGTAGAAATGAGCTATAATCTTCCTGTCTTTATCATTTCCTGTTTCAGCTGAGCAGAGTAAGGACACAGCAATGAGGGCAAAAGAAAGCTGGGTGAATAATGTCAACAAAGATGCTTTCCTTCCCCCAGAGCTAGCTGTTGTGGAACAACCAGAAGATGACACAGCTCCAGCAGGCCCAAGGTAAGACAGAACTTGTGAACTTTGTGGCTTGCTGTGCTATGTAGGCAAATGTGGGCCTGGGGTACAAATGCAGGACTGGAGTCATAGGTGTGGGGATGGATAATGTTTGGGGGAATTCTGGGCGCCAATTGCAATGAAGCCTGGACAAGACTCTTCCGTAGCTTTCAGAATTTCCAACAGATCTCAACCACAGAGTCAACATGCTGAGTCATTGTTTGTTCCAGTGTCAGGAGTGTTGTTTTTCATTTTATTTAGGATTTTCTTAGAGTAGGCTAAAGAGGTCTGTGAGTGCTACAACTCATTTTAGGGGACAGATAAAAGATAATCACACTGTCATGTCTAGTGTGATGAAAAAAGCTCAAGGACAGGAGCCAGGCAGGACCAACAGGATTGATAATGACTGGTTCTAATGTATGCAGGATAGTGGGCACATAGTAGGTAGCAAATACCTCATTAAAATGCAGAGTATCTTCTGTACTCTAGGTTTTGGCTTTTTGATGCTTTTATCTGACATTTGTGCATCCTTTCCAAGAAGTAACCAACTGTGGGGCTATGTTGTTCCAAAACTTTTGAGGCTTAATCTGTTGTTTTACGTACTTACAGATATTATTAACACCTTTCTTTTGAGGGCACCATTACTGCATTTTGGAGGGAAGAGCCTCCGTGGAGACGGCTCATTTCGGCACTTCATACTGGCATGAAATCAATGTCTTTGACAGTGGGACACACTGAGTCTAGGTCCAAGACCAAGGCACTGTGCCAACAGATATTTCCAACAGTTTACAGGCAAGGAAGGGTGTGTGTATATAATACAACTACCAATAGGCATTTCAAAGTCAATTATGAGTAAAGTTATGCCACACGGGTAATGGAATACTGACTCTAATAAGGTGTCTGCTAATTGCCTATTTCCCATGAGTGGTGGGTGTCACTTTTCTTCCAAGACCATTTGTAATGTTCTGTTTCATCCATGTTGGTCTGCCATGTTGGCTAAAGGTTGAGGCACCATGTTAATAGTTGCTGGTTGATATTGTGTCCTTAGAGTCACCCACTTAATTTCTTCAGCCCTTACTTTCACAGCTATATAATGAGGTGAATAATCTGCTAAAAGAGTTAACAGGAAGCCAAATAGCTAGTAAATGTAGAATTTTTAGCATAGCTCATAGCATGTACTAGGCACTAGTAAGTGAAGATTTGGGCTCTTGAATGTCTTGAATGTAGCATTTCAAGAAACTCAAGGCACTCTACTCATTCCTCTTGGTGTCCCACCCCCACCCCCATTGCCTGCTCTACCCTGATGGATAAAGTCCTTACTTCCATAGAAAAGAAAAAAAAAAAAGAAGAAGATGAGTCCTAAACTATTAGAAACCCTGGTAGAAAAGTCATAGCCATCTAGAGACATGACCAAGAAGCTGGGAGCAGATCTTAGAACCTGGGCGTGATAGGGGATGAGGAGCATGGAGCATTAGTCAACAGAGGGAACAAACACCATTATAGAAGAGGCAAGAAAACAACTTGGCGCCTCTGAGGCAAAGAGCCCATTGCACAGTTTGATCAAGCCCAGACTTCCTATCCTCCAGGCTCTCATTCCATCTCAAAGGACTTGAGAGGCAAGGGTACCCAACTCAATTTCCTCATGCCCGCCCCCCAAGCTGGAACATTCCTCAGTCTTCCTTACTTCCAGGCTAATATAATGCCTGTGATTTGAATATTCATTGTCTTCTGTGTGGCCCCAGATAGGTCTTTGGATCTTATCTATAAACTGAAACAGGGTTGCCTTACTAGGATGTTGTGAATTAACTGAAATTAAGTATGGGAACTGATTAGCATTTCTCAGGAAGAACAGAAATTGGCAACTTCCGGGTGGCATTACAATTCCACTATTATATTACATGGATTAAGGGTGGTTGAGAAGGCAAGCACACAGCTGCTAGGCGTGCCAAGCACACTTTGCTCAGTAAAGGCCAATTCTGGGAGACGTGGCATGGGTGGTGATCAGTCAGCTGTACAAGGAGCTACTTTTGGCTTCCTCCTTTCCGTGTCAGAGGCCACCATTTTTCTTGGTATCAATCTCCTGCATTGCTTCTCACGTTTTGCTTTCTTAACCTTTGTGAACTGGGTGTGTTAAGTGTGTTTTGGGGCCTGTACTTCTAGACTAAGTGATTCTCAATAGAATGACTCAACGCCTGTCAATATTTTCTTAGCCAGGAGTGAAAAGTTGGGGGATGTGAGGCTCGATAGTGCAGTGTCTTAAGTTCACATAGTGGCAAGATCTTTGACTGTGTTGTAGCCATGAGACTGGGACAGTATGGGGGTGGCCATCACCTATAAGTTAAAATGCTATGGGTGACCAGCAAGCAGTCAGACATGGGCAGCCATTCTTTATGAATTCACCCTTGTTTGCAGCTGTAGCACTGGGAAGCTCTAAAAGGTTTGTAAACAAAGGACACTGCTCCCTGAGGGCAGCAGATGGAAATCAGGTCACCAGCAGCTGTAGTCCTGGCTACTGACTTACCTGGGTGGTGTTTGCTGAACTTTGTAGACTATGGTGGAGGACCTGATTCATTTTGTTTTTAAACTTTGATTTCTAAATGTCTTGAGCTGATGCTTTCTGTAAAACATGGAGATGAAATACAGAAGGGGAAAACAGCACCTAGATCACTTGCTGTAAATGGTCCTTCACACATACTCTCAATCCCTGTACATACATCACCAGGAATCAGTGATGAACCGTTTATGGATTGCCATTGGCCCATGAACCCCACATTGATAGCATATTGTATCCCCTCCTAATATCATCATTGAGTGTGTACATAAAAGCCCCAAGAAATGGTCTAGTAAAAGTGGGCATACAGAATGAAGACCAGGGAAGCTCTTCCCTCTATGTCAGAGTGCTACCCACAAATGAAGTGGAATACATGCTATCTGGCAAGGGCAACCATTATTGGTTATCTGTGTTCCATGAAACAAATATGGGGCCCTGGGTACCATCGAGAGTCTAATAGGCATCTACTGACCAGGCCTTTGATGTCTCTGCTATGGCACTTCTTTGGATTGAATAAACTTATAAAGGAATGGACTTTTTAATCTGTCTCTGTGTGTCTGTTACTTTGACACCACTGTTGGAGACTTACCCTCTGATAGTGCATATTGTTTTATCTCTAGAGTTGCAGAGAGGCTAGCAGAGACATCTAAAATATCAATACTCACTCAGGTGCATTGTAAACTTCCAGTTCTTTTCCATTTTGTCCCTTGTCCTCTTCCCTATCCCACACCCCTCAGATGCCTGGCAGTGTCATCTTTTCTCTTGGAAGGATGTAACACAAATTAGATAATAAAGAATAATTAACTCTTCCCTCAGTACTAAGCCTATATACTTGGAAGTTTCAATCTCCCTTCCCTTTCTTAACAGTCACCTTCATGAAATGTGGACCCTAATGTATTTGTGCCATCTTAGCAGGTAGGCCAGGTGGTCCTCTGCTGCTATGTAGTTCGAGGAAGGTCTAGCCAGGCAGGGATCAGATATCTGAAGGGTCCCTGCCCTTGTACTGTGAAAGTTTGATTAGGAAATCTACCAGGACTGATGGCTTCTTAAAGTTATATGTTATTTTGTTATAAGCCTCCTTGTAAAGCTTAGCGTCTTCAACCAAACAAGTAAAATTCATAAGAGGGCCACTGGGGCTACTGGTGACCTCAGTGCCTTGATACCGTGTAAGAAAGGGGCCTAAATATTAAATGTTATCAATAGAAGTCCATAACTACCTTCATTATAGCCAGGGAAGCGCTTTGACAAACCTGAGCATGTATAGTTAGGATGTATAAAGGTGGGAAAGTGAGTGAATGAGTTAATTAAAAAAAAAACAGTTGATAAGATCATGAATTATTAAATAAAGAATAAATGGTGAGGGAAGAGACAGATAAAAACAAATCATTAAATGTTCATTAGTTTGGACTCTGGGGAGTAAGTTACAAAGAGGGAAGGAAAGAAAGGAAGACAGACAAAGCATTTTTTATAAGTAATTTTAAAACATTTTTGAGATTATAATATAGTTACATTTACTACTCCCTTTCCTCCTTCCCTTTGCTTTCTTTCAAATTCATGACCTCTTTTTCAATTGTTGTTACATATGTGTTCCTAAATACATAAATACAACATGTTCAGACTATTTAATGTTACTTGTACGTATATGCTTCCAAGGCTGACCATTCAGTATTGGATAACTAATTGGTGTACTTTTCCATAATCTTCCCTGAAGAAGACTCTCTCTCTCGATCTCAGCATTCCTTAATTGACTATAGTTCTTTGTGTAGGGTGGGCTTTGTATGGATGGGCTTTTCCTTGATCATGTTGTCATATCTATTGGTATGTGCTCATCTTGTTCAGCTCATGTTTAGGCAGCAATGTTGGTGGGATTTCTTGGGTATATCTGACATTTCTAGGAGACAGAATCTCATAGCAAACTCCCTCTCTCTTACAGTCTTTGTGTCCCCTCTTCTACAATGATTCCTAAGTCTTAGGTGTGGGAATTGTGTTGTAGATATAGCAGTTGGGACTGGGATCCACACCTTTGCATTTTCACCTGTTATGGTTTCCTGTCTGTTGCAAAGAACTTTGCTTGATGATGGATGAAGAATGCACTTATATCTGGGTATAAGGACAAATATTTAGAACGTAGTTAGGGATTACACTAGTTTAATATAGTGGCAGTTGTAGGTTCTCCTCCAAGATCCATGACTTCATTAGCACCGGGTAGTAAGCTACATTTCCCCTACTGGCCTCTTAAAATGGCACTGGAGAGAAATTGCTTCCCAGATCTGAGCTGTTGGCCTTTCATGTATGAACAAGTTCTATTGGTGGCCATGCTTCTTTTTGATACTTTGCTGTTACACAACTTAATTTTACTTTGTGTTCATCTAGTGCAGGAACATATTTCCTGTAAGGTCCCTTTCCATCTAAATTGTGGTTCCATTATAAGTTCTTTTTGTGCTTTCCATTTCATAACCTTCCCTTCCACTTTCTGCCTTTGGGTGATCATGCTATAAATGACACCTCTTCTGCTACACTTTACTTTTGGATCAATAAGGACAGTTACGGAAGGAAGAATGGCTTTCTTAAGAGCTTAATGGTTTCTGGGGACTAACTGAAAAAATTAGCAGTTCAAGTACAGAAATAAGAATAGGAAACCATGAAATATCTACCCCTGGGGTTTAGTGGCAATAACCTTGGGCAAGGTTCTATGGCCCCAGGATGATTGTTTCCTTGCCTGGGCTTTCAGTTCCTCTGCCATGTGGGAAGAAGCCATTGCCTTCAGAGGATTTTTTCCAAGCTCTAAACTCTGATGTCACTAAGAGCTGTGGAGATTAACAGGGAACGGTGGTTCAGCCAATAGTGACTTCATCTTTTATGTCTAAGGCAAGGCTACTGGAGCAAGCCTTCTCGGCAAGTTGATTTTCTTCCTCTCCTGGGATTCTCTGACCTACTTTTTTTCTTAGTCATAGTCAAAGGAATGACCTTCTCAACTCACCATTCTCTATGAATCCCTGCTCTACTTTCACTCTGGGGCTGCCCTGCCTCTGGATAGTACAGTATGGTTTAGAGAACCCTCTGCCCCTTTTTAAACTAGCTGCATTCATCTACCCATCCACCACCTTCTCAGTGCCCTTGTGGCACTTGTCTATTAATGTGTTGGATTGGTGGAAGGTCATGGGGAATTGCCCCGGCACATCAGCCTTTGTGTACTGCTATCTGACTTGGTCATGCTATCTCTTTGCTAGATCACTTACTTTACTAAGCCTTTGCTTCTGTTAAGTCCCATATGTATTAGGGGAAACTCTGCCATGAAATCCAGGTTTTGTGACTTTACTTCATCCATAAAATCCATTGCTCACTTCCTCATTTGTATCTGATCTTAGATTTAAGTTTGAAATGGATTCATTTCTTCAAGTTTAAGTTGTGAACCTCGTGTGTGCCTGTACTCTAGATGTCTTCAAGGGTCCTAATAGATGCCTTTGTCCTTTCTTATGCTGCCCTTACATTCCTTGCTCCACTATTACTTTTGTTTTTGTGCCTTAGCATGGCTGGACCCTTCCTGGCAGTTTGATCTTATAAACTTCCTTCCCTGCCTGCCTTAAAAAGCTCTTGACTGTGGAGCCATGATTTATGCTTCCTACAGGGTGAGGTTTTAATTCTCTGAATGATTGTTTCTTTTGTAGTTCCAATGTGGTGGATCCAGCTTCCAGTATGATTGATATGTCCCCCGAAAATACAAGGAATCCAGCTGTGTCTCTGCCCAAGGTAGATCAAGCCCAGGCATTTAAAATGTTGTTATTGGCAGGAATGCCATTTTCCTCATCCTATCAAAGCAAAACAAATACAGAGAATCTTGTGATTCATTTTATGTACTATATAATAATTTGGTTATTTAGTTTAAGAAGTCACGCCTGTGGTAGATAAAGTTGATAATTTTGTTTGTGTTGCTCAAGACCCAGATTTCTTTCTGTCCTTGAGAGTTAAAATGTCTAGGGACTGGAGAGATGACCTCAGTGATTGAAAGAGTTTACTGCTCTTGCAGAGGACATGAGTTTCTTAACTGGTAACTCCAGCTCTACAGAGATCCAATGCCTCTGGCTTCTGTGGCCATCAGGATGCTCATATATGCCCAAGTACATGTATATAATTAAACTTTAAAATTGTTTTTAAAAGACCCAGGTGGTGGCCCATCATTTAATCCCAGATGGCTTTGGGATGTGGAAGGGCAAAGAAAGTAGGATCTCTGTGATTTCTAGGCCAGCTTAGTCTAGAGAGCTAGTTCTAGGCCAGCCAGGGCTAGGTAGTGAGACCCTGTCCCAGAAAGTCAAAAGTAAAAAGCCTATATGGTGCTGCCATTCTTAGGCTATTGAAAATGGCTTGTTAGTTCCACCATAGCTCTTATTATTAGGCATAGCTTCTTACATCTCTATTAGAGTTCTATTTCCAGGAAGGAATTACCAATTTATGAAACTACAAACAATAATCATTTGTAGTCAGTCTTGTATTAATACAAAATCAGAGGCAGGGAATATTGTGAACCCTAAGTCACTCTACAGACTGTAGAGGAAGCCCTCATTTCAAAACAACAACAAAACCCAGTCTGCATGTACTTATACCTTTGCTGTCATTGTAACTGGCCATAACAACACCTGCAAAGTACTTCAAGGTGACTGTGGTTATTCCCAACAGCTGTAATCTAGTATAGCAACTAGTATGGTAGGAAAAGCCCTGATGGGAATCTGACCTGATTAAAAAAACCTAGGACTGAAGCCGGGTGGTGGTGGTGCATGCCTTTAATCCCAGCACTTGGGGGGCAGAGGCAGGTGGATCTCTGTGAGTTTGAGACCAGCCTAGTCTATAAGAGCTAGTTCTAGGACAGCCTCCAAAGCCACAGAGAAACCCTGTCTCAAAGAAACAAAACAAAAACAAAAACACAAACAAACAAACAAACAAAAACCTAGGATTGCCTTGCCCTTGGCCATGTTTTTGCTATCATTCGGGGTCATTCTTACCAATAAAAGGTGCTTCTGATCTAATTTCAAAGAACTTTGGCAATGTGTGTACAATATATAATTGTCAAAGTTCTTTGAAATTATACAATATATAGTTGTACCTATGTTTTCCTATGATGTATAGTAATATTATGCTAACCAAATTAAACATGTCAGATAATAGACTAGACTGTTTAAAGCTATCAAACATGTAAGCATAAGCATTTGCTAATGCTGGATTGCTGTTATGACATTTAAAGCAAGTTTAATAAACATTATTTTTCCCCAGCAAAGGAAGAATCCATTTAACAACTCAAAGCTGCCAGAAGATCACTCACCACAACAAACCAAAAATGAGCAGTCAAAAACTGGAAAATCTGGTTTATTTCAGATTTCAAAAGAGGGTAAATATTATTTTTCTGGACTAGCTATTTTTATCCTTGTTATCCGTGCACTGGGGGAAATGCTCAGAGTTCCTTTCACTAAAATAACTCCCCAGAGAAAGTGAGAAGTCTTGATGGCTTTCTTCTGCTGCTGTGTCCATGGACTAGTTATTAGGAACTGTATGTCTGTGCATTCCAGACCTGGGACTGCCAATTGTTAGGTGACCTTCATGCTTCGAGTTCCTTCATCAGTTACATGGGAAACTTTTGGACCAAAGGCCTGTAGTCTTTCACATAACAGTATTTCTTGCAAGCCTACCATGTGCTGACACAGTTGTCTGTTTAAAATTAAGAGGTTGGAAAGAATTTAAAGTTACTCCAGGAAGAAATGATAAGGCTTGCTGCTCAGAAGTATTTGAACAAGTGTGTGTTTTGATTTATTTAAGTTTGTCACTTGTGAAACTTTTCATGGCAAGAAGAGGAAGTGCTGGATAATTCTATTCCTTCAAATGCAACTGTAAGAAGATATCTTTCACTGAAAGTCAGCCTAGGATGATAAATAGTTGGACAGTGATCCAGGGCCTTCAATTAGCCTGTCTTAATAAGTTTCTCCTTGGGTACACTTTATAATACACAAATAACATGTAGCCTCTGACATGATTAACATCTGCCCCCAGACTGGTATGTTTTTTTTTTTTTTTTGTAACTATAAAGTATGATTACTTTTCTATTGCTGTGAAGAGACACAATGACCAAGGCAACTAATAAAAGAAACTTTTTAATTTGGGAGCTTGCTTACAGTTTCAGAGGGTGAGTCCATGATCACCATGCTGGGAATATGACAGCAGGCAGCCATGGTACTGGAACAGTAGCAGAGAGATTATATCTTATTGGAAAATAGAGAGCAGGGAGAGAGAAAGCTAACTGGGAGTGGTGGTCTTTTGAAACCTCAAAGTTTACTCCCAGTGACATACCTCCTCCAACAAGGCTACACCTCCTAATCCTTCCCAAACTGTTCCATTGAGTGGGAGCCATACATTCAAACTACCACACACATGACTACTTTGGTACATCTTTGTCATCCACAGTCAATTTGAGTTTACATCAAGGTTTCACTCTTGGTGTTCTACATTCCATGGCTTTGGCCAAATGTTTAATGACATGTGTTCAGCACTGTAGTGTCATAGAATAGTGTTATTACTGTAGAAATTGTCTGTGTACCAATGCATGAGCCTGTATGTTCTTTCCCCATTAGGTCTGCATTTATGCAGCTTCTCTTTTTATCTTTAATGTTTCCATAGTGCTCACTGAATACAGACTAAAGCTTTAAAGTGTAGAGTTTCTCTCCACTTAATATATCACTTAATATGTTTTAATTTTCAGGTGAATCATCAGAATCAAAAGAAAAGACATATATTCCAGATATTTCAAGTCAGAAGTTTGAGAAACCAAAGCAACCTGAGTCTCTGGCACCTGAAAATGGGTCTCAAATCAAAGCTCCAATCCCCAAGGCCAGGAAATTGATCTACAAATCAAATGACTTAAAGGCAGACAATAACCAGTCTTTTCCTATCCAAAGGAGGGACTCCCTGAATGCCAGAGGTGCGCCAAGAGGGATCCTGAAGCGCAACTCCAGTTCCAGCAGCACGGATTCAGAAACTCTCCGTTTAAATTACAACTTTGATCCAAAAAACAAAACTGTATCACCTGGCCTAACCATCCACGAGAGAATTTCTGAGAAGGAACATTCTTTAGAAGACGACTCGCCCACAAACTCGCCGGAGCCATTAAAACATGTGAGATTCTCTGCTGTGAAGGACAAACTTCCTCAGAGTCCTTGGCCTGGTCTTAGCCAGGAAGTAGGAGAATTTACTGTTTTAGAATCTGACAGGTTGCAAAATGGAACAGAAGATGCAGGGGGCATAGACAAGTTTCAGGATCACCAAACGCTCTCCCACAAAAAACCTTTGTCTCTTTACCAGTCAGTGTCAAGCTCGAGTGTTTCCAAAATGGAAACGCACCAGCCAATGTCTTCTGGGACTGTTCCAGGTGATGGGCTCCCTTGTCACTCAGACAGTCTACCCACAAGACCACAGCCTGTTGAGAATCCACTCATCATCAATGAATACCAAGATAAATCCCCATATGTAACAAGAGGAGAATCAGAATCGTCCAAAAGCCCTGCAGGTAAGAATTGTCATCGCAGTTTACAAAAGCTGGCCCACCCCATAGCTTGAGATGGCCAGGCCAGCTATCACTGTAGAAGACTAGGTTTCCTTTAAGCATTCCAGCTACAATTCAAATAGCTGTTACTGAGCATGGATTTGGTGACTAAATCATCACTGTTGCCAAAAGAACCAGACTAGTTCAGTGTCTAGCTTACATTTGAGTTCCCTTACATTTGATCTTAAGGAATATTAATGATGATGATCATGATGATGATTATGAAATCAGCCAGGTGTGGTGGCTCAGGCCTTTAGTCCTATTACTCAGGAGACTGAGGCAGGAGGATCTCTGTGAGTCTGGGGCCAGCCTGGGTCACATAAAGAGTTCCAGGACATCTAGAGCTATATAATAGAGACACTCTGTCTCAAAAAGAACAAAACAAACAAATCACTTGTATAAATGACAATGTTTTGAGTTAAATAAAAGTGTGAATAGAGGGTAGGAACTAATTCTGATGTATTTGTACAGAGTAAACATACCATTCACCTAATGTAAGGCTGAGAAACCAGACTTATGAGGCGGGTGTCCCTCAAACTACCTTTTCATGTCCCTTCTAGGTGATTATATCATTCCTGGACCTTGAAAAACATAAATTGGAAATATAATTGTGTATTTTCTCCCATCTTAAATAAGTCTTCATCCCATCCTAAGATAATTTTTTAAAGTCATAAGATTTTAAAACAGCAATAATCAAGTTTCTAATTCTTTTACTTCTCTCTTTGTATTAGGTTAATTCTGAAGTACGTTAGCTTAGCCCTATAGTTCAGTACTCTTTTAGGGAACAAGGTTCCTTTCTCTTTGCATGTCTAGATTATTTGAATATAATGGAAGTTCTTTTAAAAATAGCAAGTGCTTCTTTAAGCAATGAGAGAATTCATGTGAAAAGAAATTACTAATGGTAGACCACACTTTAGCAAATAATCATGAGGCATTTAAACCTGTGGTTCTCAATCTCCCTAAGGCTTCAACCCTTTAATACAATTCCTCATGGTGTGGTGACCCCCAATCATAAAGTTATTTCATTGCTACTTCATAACTATAATTTTGATGCTGATATGAATTGTAATATAAATATCTGATATGGAGGACATTTGTTATGCATCTCCCATGGGGGCTGTAACCAATAGGCTGAGAATCACTGACTTAAATGTTTGTCTTTAGGATAAAAAAATTGGGGGATAATATTTCTCTTTGTTATAATGTATAATGAGAAAATAATAAGGCTTTCTTTGTTTTCAAAATACATCTGCTTCCTCACAGACTATCTTTGTAATTTTGTATTTAGGTATTTGCCCTGGCGGATTTTAAAATCATGATTGATTGATTACATTTTTGGAAGAAAATACTGTCATCAAAGCTCTTTTTGATTGGCTAATGGTCCTCCTAATCTTAGAGAGTACTTATATATAAGGGTTATACCCGTTCACTAAGAGCTCTTTTTACTGTTTGATTACTGAAATACCATATACAAGAAGGAACATTCAAAGAGCCCCTGTAAACATGTGACTCCTAAGGGCTTGGTTTTAGTTGTGAGCTTCAATGAAACCAGTACTCAACTTATTTTTCCAATGAAAACAACACAAAGAATTCTTCTGAGAGTAGAAAATACAACTTGCTATTTTAAAAGAACTACTCCTAATTCCTAATTCTTTTCTTTTTTTGTTTTGTTTTTTTGTTTTTTTTTATTTTGTTTTTTGTTTTTGTTTTTCAAGACAGGGTTTCTCTGTGTAGCTTTGGAGCCTATCCTGGCACTCGCTCTGGAGACCAGGCTGGCCTCGAACTCACAGAGATCTGCCTGCCTCTGCCTCCTGAGTGCTGGGATTAAAGGTATGCGCCACCAACACCCGGCCTCCTAATTCTTATGTAACAATTTTATATGTAAAATACTTAAGAATCACACACAGAATTTTTTTGTTAATTTTTTATTTGAATTAGAAACAAGATTGTTTTACATGACAATCCCAGTTCCCTTGTCCCTCCCATCCTCCCCTACAACCCCTTCACCACCCACCCTCTCCCCCTTCCCGACCCCCCCCACAACTAAAACCCTACCTATCACATATCCTTTCTGCTTCCCCTGGATGGTGAGGCCTTCCATAGGGTGTCATCAGAGTCTATCGTATCCTTTGGGCCTAGGCCCATCCCCGACACACAAAATTTTTTAAATGCTCATCTGTGATATTGCTGCTCAATGTTAACTTCTGCTAACTTGTAGCTTTACAGACTTCTATTTTTAAGATTTGCTTTTTTTTTTTTTTTTTTTTTTTTTTTCCCGAGATAGGGTTTCTCTGTGTAGTTTTGGAGCCTACCCTGGCACTCACTTTGGAGACCAGGCTGGCCTTGAACTCACAGAGATCTGCCTGCCTCTGCTTCCCGAGTGCTGGGATTAAAGGTGTGCGCCACCAACGCCTGGCTAAGATTTGCTTTCATTTTTTAATGTATATGAGTGTTTTGCCTGTTTCTATGCTTGTATACCAGACTGTGCAGGCCATAAGAAGGTGGTAAATCCTTGAACTGGAGTTACAGATGACTTTGAGCCACTATGTAGGTGCTGTAAATTGAATCTAGGTTTTCTGGAAGAACAGCCAGTGCTCTTAACCACCGAGCCATCTCTAACCCCTATACCCAAGACATTTTTGTTTGTTTGTTTTTAGCAAGAGTTTATCACCAACATTTCTCCCATTGTTAAATAGTCTGTTAACAGACACATAAATTTTAAGACTGTCACAATTTTTGACAAATATTTAATGACACAATGTGTGGAAGCTGATACCTACTTTGTATCAGTATTATGCAAATCTCTTACGTTTTCACATTTAGTCAGAGTTGATTAAAATGAAGAGAATTTTATAAACTGATATGGTTTTATTGGGTCTGAAAATGTGGCTGACTTCATGAAAAATTCAGCATTTCTTGTGTTAGGAACTCCCCTCTCTATGTACTGTGTAGCTTAGCATTTTAAAACAAGTATCAGAGCATCTGAGTCTTCACTACTGAAGTAAATGCTAATGACTTCTTATAAAATGCCTGTGTTCCTTTAGATGGACATACTGTGTACCATGTGACTCAGGGTCATAGAGCATGCAAACACCCTTCTTTAGACCCCTAGCAGTTGGTTAGCTAACAAAAGGAACCAGTTCAATTGACTTGGCTTACAGAAGTAACTTCTGACTTACAAATGGCAGAAAGAAAATGGGAAATAATGGAAGAGGCTGTTCTGATTAGAGTTCTGAAACTCCAGCAGGCAGGCCAATCACGAGGACAGCAAAAGTTTGCCCCAATTCTTGGGCCCTGGTTTCTGAGATTCTGATTTAATACACCAGGAGTCAGGCTCAGGAATGTGATTCTTCTTGTCTTACCAAGTGTTCTGGAAAGAATTTGTTGTTTAGTCTTACTTGAAATTTGTTTTTCTAACTCCTGAAATGAGTTTGAGCTCCTCAAAGCTGCCTCTGTAGTTAATGACAATCTCCTATGGGATGAATAAAGCCATAAAGCCAATATGGTGTACCTTTTTGGATTTTCAGTTCTATATAAATACTTGGAAGTTGGAGATTAATCCTTACAATATATTGTGGAGTGGAATGTAAAACTCACATGATTTGAAAAACATAATCCATGGATCCCGAAGACATTTCCCAAGAACTTCACACTACTTTGAAGGGTCTACATCTGCCTTCCTTTCCCATTTCATGCCTCATTCAATAGAATAATCAATTAAACTATTTTATACCAAACTCCCTGAAAGACAGTGGTATGAGTAGCTGATATTGTAGGAAATGCCCATTTTCGATGAGAGTATAAATGATTGAATAATGGTCTTGTAAGCATTATCTTATTTAGAAAAGCATTTCTATGTTACAGATGAACTGACCCCTTGTGTCAAACCCGAGTCATCTCAGATATCAGATCACAGTTTTAGAGATCATCAGCAAGGTAAGCCTCTTCTCATGGCTCTCAATGCTCAGACATCCTGGCACTCAGGTCCATGTGCTACTGAGATAAGGAAGACAACTGATGATTCCATATCTAAAGTTCTAGACTGGTTTAACCGAAGTTCTCATACAGAGGACAGTATGTCATCCCTCCAACATCTCCAGGGGCTAGATCTCAGACAGCAAACACTCTCAGAACCACAGACTGCTACTGCCTTGATGATAGACAACAACTGTCTAAAAGAAGATGTCTCAAAGGTCCTACCATCCTCTAAAATTAAATTGAAGCCTGTGAGGTCTGATTTGACATTCCAAGAAGAGGGAGATGTGCGGCTTTCTGAAACTTGCCCAGACAGTGATGTCCTTCTCAGATATAACTCTGCAAATTTGGCCCAACAACGCACCCTGAAGGAGGATCCAGAAACACTGCAACCATCTGAAAGCTACAGAATCCCCAGTCAAATGCGTGGCAGTATGGATTGTAGCCGAGGTTCAGAGAGTACAGGAGAAGGATGTGGGACGGTTACTCCAAATGGTAGTTACCTCCTCAGTTCTCTGAAAAGATCTGAAGCAGAACCCCAAGTTCCATGGAACTCTAAGCATACTGACAGCTTAGGTAAAGAAGAACCCAAGTTTCATGTGCCCCAGAAAAGTAAAGGGAGCACACACATGAATGTTGACGCTTCAGTAATTGTTCTAGAACATAATTCAAAAGGTGATGTGGAGGGAAAGATAAAAACCAGAAATACTTCCATCCTAAAACCATCTCTAAGGCCAGAGTATAGTGAGTTGCCACTGGGTACTGCTAACAGTGGATCTTCTTGTAAGAAGCCTGAGGGCCAAGAAGAAGCTGGTGAGGGCCCCAAAAACCAAGTGGTGAGAGAGAAATACAAGAGAGTAAGTGACAGAATATCCTTTTGGGAAGGAGAAAAGACTGGTGCTAACATAAAGGCAAAGGAACTCAAATCTTCTTGCAGCCAGGAGCCATCTTCTGCTAAAGCTTACAATCCTGTGAAGTCACAGGTCATGCTCATGGGAAGTTTATCTCCAGGCCAGAGTGACTATGGTCAAGTCACTGCTAAACGAGTGATCCTTGATGAGAACAACCAAACATCCCATCTCTTCAGTTTTTATTCCTCAAATGAACCTAAAACAACCAGACCCCCAATATCAGGTCCATTCAAAAACCATTCTTCAGCTGACCAATCAGATAAAGTATCTCCGCTTCAAACTACTGGCCACGAAATACACCCTTCTTTGGAGAAAGACAGATTTGCAATTGATAAATCAAATGCCAACTTTAAAGTTCTGTCCCTAAGAGAGAGAATGGATGAACCCAGTACAGAACAAGTCTATAATCATTCTCAATTTGAGAATTTGAGAAAGTTTTGGGGCCTGGGAGCTAATCTGAACAATAAAGATAAAGGTGAGAATAATACTGCAACAAACAAACAGAAGTCTGTGCCATTTAATAGCCAGAAATCCAAGGAGTTTGACAGCATAGAATCAAGAGAAAATACCCATGAAGTAGAGGAAAGGAGGCATTTAAGACAGGGAAATATTACGGCAGCCAAAGAGACGGAGAAATTAAATTCAAAGTGCACACTCCAAGCACCACCAGATGAGACCATATTTCCACAAAAACCATCCAGAAAGTCCACTGATCATTTGGTAGAAAATGAACCATCAAAGGAAAACGTGGAAAAAAATATGGGATGTTTTGTTGCTCCAGTGATTAAAGAGAAAAATGATCATTCAGATAAAGAAATTCAAGAATCAATAGTGAAAACAGGCATTTTGCCTAAAGTCTCTAAAGACACGTTCAATGATGGGTTACAGAAGTTGCTGGCAGAAGACACGTTGCCAGCAATCCAGACTTCTGGCAAAAAAGTTCATGAACAGCAAGTGCTCCAAGTAGGTGTTTCTGAAAATAGAACATGGTCTCCAAAGAAAAGTGTTACTGAGGATGAGGAAGATGTCACAGAACCCAAGAATATCCCCAATGAGCATCTAGATGAAGTAGCAGCACTTCCAAAGTTTCAACAGAACACTAGTGTAGATGAACTCCTGAAGGAAGCAACTAGAACTTCATCTACTCCCTTCCAGTCTCCATTGGAATCTGTAACTGCTAGACCCAACTACCCATCTAAAGATGGCAGATTGTTTGAAAAGTGGATCAAACAGAAGCACAGTCCTTCAGGAGATCAGAGAGAGATAACAGCTCCCTTTCCACAGGGTGCTGAAACTACAGAAGATACAGCTCTTGCCCAGAAGGCTGAATGTTTTAACACAGAAGGTATGCCTCAGGCAGTTGCAGAAAGGTCTCCTCCATTGGCTCAGCCTTCCCATTCTTTTGTGGGAGTTTCTAATTCTCCAGAAGATATGACTTTATCTCAGGAAACTCATCTCGGATCACAGGATGGCACATTGCCTTCTCAGAGGGAGATTTCAGAGGCTATAGAGAAAGTTGTCCTTCCCTCCAAACCAGCAATGACTGACATAAATGCTGTTTTATGGAGGCTACTTAGAGAAGCTGAAGAAATGAAAGCCAAACTTCCTGAGACAGTGCAAACAGGTCCTCAGAGAGTGAGCCCTCCTACAGATGCTGTTGTTTCAAATAACAAGGACTTCCATTCCTTTTACACAGTACCCGATACAGCTCGTGAAGGTCAATCTTACGTATCTGCTGGAATGTCACCATCAGAAAATCTCATTAGGTCACCTGTTTCAACTATAACTCAGAGTGGCCAAGAGCTACTTCAGGACGTGGCAGAGACAGTGAGGGAAACGGTTATTCCACCCAAGTTAGAGTGCCTAGAATTTAGGGCTGGCTTGGAAAAACTGCGGGAGGAGACACTAGAAACTTCCCTGTCAAAGGATGAGGATACAGAAACTATTTGTCCATCAGCTGTAACAGGTGGTTGTGAGGTGTCCCAGCAACTTGCTTCTGAACTCCATCCTAAAGAAATACAAGAAACTGTAGAGAAGACTGAGGCTACCTCAGTAACTGAGAGTACCTTTGATGCTGGTTTTGAGAAACTTCTTAAAGAGATGTCTGAAGGGCCTTGCCAGCTCCAGCCATCAGCTAAAGAAGACACTAGGAAGCAACAGACTCCACAGGCAGAGCAAGACAGGGTCTTAGGGGAAATACCCCATCTTTATCTGGATGCCTCAGGAACCTCTAAAATGAAGGTTAAGTGTAATGTTTTGGAATCTCAAGTCAATCAGTGTGATAAACTAGTAGGAGGAGATGAAGCTGTGACTGGTCCATCAATAAATGTTCATGGTTGCACAAGTGGGCTTGGGACCTCTGAAAGTTCACAACTTTATGAACACTATGGAACAGGGATCATTGAAACTGTACAATCTGTAGAGGACAGAGGCAGAGAAACAGCTGTTGCAGGAGGAACATGGGTTCCCCAGGAACCTGGCTTTGAAGAAGCTCCTAAAGAAGTTAGTGTGTCCAGAAATAAACAATCCACTGCTTTCCTGGAAACAACAGGAAAACCTACAAAAATGAGTGGGGTTGAATCAGAACTAGCAACAGCAAGTAAGAGACAAGAAAAAGAGCAAAGACTAGAAGCAAGCTCTGAATCTGAGTTTTCAGATGGGAACAGCAGTTCCAATGGGGAGAGCTGGAGAAATACCTCCAGTGAGTGTTTTGGAATTTTTACTCCATAATGAGTCTGCTTTATGGGACATGTGTGTAAAGGATGACTTTTTTAAAGATTGGGGTCAATTGGTATTCCCCCATAAGGATATTCTTTTTTGTTTGATTTTTTTTTCTTTTTTTTTCTTTTTTTTTAGTTCTCTTAAACCTCTCTTAATTAGAAAAAGCCATTTCATCTAGAGTCTTTATTTGGATAATTTGTATAAAAACAGCTTTCTTCCAAGGCTGTGTTTCAGAATCTAGAAAACTTTTAGATTCCAACAGTATTTTTAAATAACTTCTTAGGGGATTAACACCAGTTGTTTTCTTGGAAATAACTAGAATTTCTTAGCTGACACTCCTCACCAAAATCTCTAGTAAGAGTCACATTGGGAAAGCACCACAGATGGATACAAACTCACCATTTAGGACCAGTGCTTTAGCATGTGTGCATCTAACATTGAGGACCAAAATACAAGGCAGCAACTTCCCTATCCTTGGATAACTTTGTGCTGTGGGTCCCCCACCCCATATTTCTTCCCTCTCTCTTTCCATTTATCTGCAGAATCATCTTCCCCCTCTCAAATATGTTTTCTGTCCCATGAGCTCACCTGATCCCACCTAAGGGCATTGGCTAGCCCTGCTGCCTTGGCTGACTTGTGAAGGCTCTTACTCAATGGCTACATTCATCCCAGCACACCAAGGGTTCTGCTTTTAGTCAGGCCATAAAACACCAAGCTTGTCTCGGTTTGATCAACTCTTGGACATTTTGGCAGAAAAACTCCAGAGCAAACCTGAAATTTGAAGTTACCTGATTAGAGTAAGGAGGCTGTGGAGGATGCTCCCTGGCTGGAACATTTTAACCAAAGCTGCTTAACCGCAGTTGATCATCATCTTTCTGGTTTGACAGTGTCAGTGGAAGTAGATGAGCTTTACTAAGTGGTTGGCTGGTGAGGTATGAGTTCTTTGGCAAGTAGTGATGGCATCTTTTCTTGACTACTGACCTAAGTATGGGATTCCAATCAATCAAGCTTAAGTTCTTTTAACAAATGTTGCTAATCAAAAAAGTAAACAAGAAAAGTGAAATATTTTCTAAAACAAAACATACACAAGGATAAAACCATTTCACTAACTCTGTTGAGGTATTCTCTTACTAAACTGCCTTTTGAGTTTAGAGGGTAAACTGGCCTTTGGGGGATTTGTGAATTTGTACTTAGTATAGAAACTTTAATGTATGTAACCATTCTTGCAGTACACTAGCATCTTACTGACTCAACAACAATCAGATATCTGAGTAAGAAACAGTATTGATCACAGGCAGAATCTAAGAGGATATATTTAAAATTATGAGTCACTCATGGTTTTTATAGCCTTTAAAACTGACAGGCAGGAAATAATGGAATGCATTGGGAAGAAAGTTACTTAAGGGTTAGATGTGATGACTGGACTTGTGACTAAGATCTTCACCAACTACTATTTTAATGTGTTCCTGGGGGGTGAAAGGGACACTGTTCCATGCTCTAATACTTTTGGAATACTGGGTAATTGTGTATTATAAACAAAAAGCATCCTAAATTTAATTTGTCTTAGAACCCATTTGCTGAAGGATGAATATTAGGTACATTGGGCAGATCTGGAACACATTTCAGAAAATTAGTTTCTAGAGAAGTGGCTCATTGATTGATTGATTGATTGATTCAGCTCATATTTTTGAAGTCTGTATGATTGTGATTTTTCTAGTCATGAAAATACTCAGAACTTATCCATGATGGAGTCTTCAGTGTTCAAGTGAAAATATTCAGGATGTTTAGAATATTTGTAAACTTAGATGTATTTAAGGATTGTTCTTATTACATGATGCCCTCTTTGTTTTTTCCCTTAGGTATAAATGTATATATAATAATATATAAATATAATACATAATGTGTTACATATACTAATTATAAAGGGTCTATATATAAATGAAAAGATTTTTTTTTTTTTTTTGGTTTTTCGAGACAGGGTTTCTCTGTGTAGCTTTGGAGCCTATCCTGGCAGTTGCTCTGGAGACCAGGCTGGCCTCGAACTCACAGAGATCCACCTGCCTCTGCCTCCTGAGTGCTGGGATTAAAGGCGTGCGCCACCAATGCCCGGCGAAAAGATAATGTTTATAGATCCAAAGACATTAGTAAAATGATGAAATCTTTCCTACCCCTTAAAATCTTTAGTTAATTAAAAAGTTCATTATGCTTCATTTTTACCATTTTGTTGGTAATTTCCTGAATCTTGAAATCTAGAAAGCCTACTCCTATTGGTCTAGAGAACTCACCTATCTGAGTGCTCAACCATACACAGATGTTAAACATCTGACTCCTGCCTTCTGTGGTTTTCTGCTAACATTTTTTAATGGCCCCAAATCATTTCATACCTGTCTTCAAAAACTAGGATGTTTAATGTGAAGATTCAAACTGTGACTCAATACATTATGTGCCTAAAGTAGAGGTGTGAATAACTCAGCACTTTTGTATTAATGTGGTAACCTCAGTTCTGTTGGTTTATGCTCTCAAATAATATTTTTGAGGAGCACATTGGTAGTAGAGATATTTTAATTTCTTTTGTGAAGTAGGGGAGCCTCAATGTATAATTTATTTTCTCAACCTACGGTTTCAATGTCCTCTGGTGACAGAGGAGCTTTTGCTTTTGTAGTGTGCAGCATTCATCGGTTTTGTCTTGTAACAGGTTCAGAAGAAGAACACAGCCCTGTTTTGAAAACTTTGGAAAGGAGTGCTGCTAGGAAAATGCCTTCCAAAAGTCTAGAAGACATTTCATCAGATTCATCAAGTGAGAATAAAGTTTGCCCCACTGTCCATGTCTCACCTAAGCCTAAACATGCTTGTGCGCTCTTCTGTGGCCTCACTGCATGCTGGCATGCACCGAAGCCCCCAGTACAGGTGTCACTACCCAGTACAGGTGTCACCAGATTTGACTAGACTATGCTTTCCCAAGTGTGCTCAAGCGGCTTGCCCTGAAGTGTCTGAAACTTTGCTTTTAAAAAATAACTCATGATATTTAATTATGGGAAAAGTAGATTATTTTGGATTGTTACATCTCAGTTTGAGTGTTTAAAAATACACAGGGCTGGGGAGATGGCTTAGTCAATAAAGTACTTGGGACACAAGCATGAGTGTTATAGTTCATATTTCCAGGACCTACATAAAAGCAGGATGGGAATGGCAACATGGCTGTAATCCCAGCAATGGATAGGGAGAGGCAAAGAATCCCCAGCTCACTAGCTAATTTAGCCAAATCAGCAAGCTCAGGGTTCCGTGAAAGACCGTGCCTCAGTACATAAAGTAGAAACTGATCGAGGAAGACACCAGTCTCAACCTCTGGCCTCCACAAGCATATGCACCCTTGCACCCTTTAGGTACAAACCTATACACATATCATATGTGAATATGCATACATACAGTTTTCAATAAAAATATAAGTCAGTTTTAAAGAATTGAGGCAGCTAATAATTTTAGTAAATTTGTACTAGTAGTTAGCAAGTTGTGTAAGAATTTCTCACAAGCACCTGCCCATGAGAGGTGAATTATTATCTCCATATTATAACTGGGGAAAATGGAGTTTAGGAGGTTGAATACCTTGCTTAGTATTACATAGTAGACCTCAGGCTCAAAATAGACTACTGTCCACAGTATTTACAAAGTGACCATGTTACATATGACAGTGCTTTGTGCCTATTAAATTTTCCCATGGTATGGATTTGAATTATTTCTTGACTTCAAGAACTTTTCTTTCTCTTTTTATCACTTCTTTTCAACCTACCTACTTCTTTTAGCATTAGCCAAAAGACTAACAAGAAGTGATATATCAGGTACTATTTCACAAAGGCTGATGGTGAAGAGGGCAGGTCTTCAGATGTGGCAGAATGTACATTGGGACTCACGTGCCAGACCAGTGGATTTAGAAGCCATGGCCTCTGGAGTTTTGTTCTAATATTTTGAAGCTATGACCCTGTCCTGGGGTTGCAGATGGTCATGAGAAAATTTATTAAATAGAAGTTAACCACTATCAAGCTCAAATGATTGCTGACATTGTTGAGCTTAGGATATGGTTTAGGTATTCACAATTTAAGATTTTAAACAAAAACCAGAGTTTAAACAGAGTTTAAACAGAAAGAAAGAGCTCCTTCCCTGAAACAATTCCTAAAATTCTAAGATTCCCAGGGCCTGGCAGACATATTTCCAATTCAGATTGCAGCTAGAACCCTCCCAAGGGTCTTGGAATTTCAGGGTTGGAAGGGACCCTGAAAGGTCACTCATTTCAAACTCTCTCAGTAGCAGAGTTCCCTCTAAAGCCTCCTCAACAGGTGGCCTATCCCATATCTGCCTGAATGCTTCCAGAAAAGGCAAATCTAGTCCTTTGTTAGACAGCTCTGATTGTCCTTCCTTATGCTGGTGATGGGCACCCAGAGAAAAAGAAGAAAAAGCAGCAATTGTCCTGTTCAATAAAAAGCAAAACAAAACAAAAACCCTCTTGTCTGAGAAGTATGGGGTTATTTCCATGGTATAGCTTTAAAGTCCTCAGGAATGTGTAGGGTTAAAAGAAAAAAAGCCAGCTGACGGTATTCCTCTTGCAAATACCGATACCCACTCTCACTCTAGCTTGCCAAGATTCCACTTAGCAGCTGGTCCCCAGTTCCATCTCTTCAGTTGGCTTCCCAAACAAGCCTCCCAGAGGCATATGCAAACGATGATGCACATACACAAATATTTGTTAATGACCATAGGTTTGGTAAGGTGTTAGTCATGGCCAAAGTCTTGCCCTCTGCAGAAGGATAGAGAGGCTGCTTCAGCCCTGTGCTTTTCCCTACTGTCAGCGGATTGCTTGCTCTGAGCTAACCCTTTAACCCATGGGAGTCAGTGCATAGCCGTTTGCTGATGTGAGCCGCATCGAGCTGAAATGGAATCGCCTGCTAAGACACTGACTCAAGTAGCTAATCTAAAGAGAAAGTATTTGGGGGAAGACATCTTGGTTGCACCCCTCACCGCATCTTGACTAATTGCCTCCAACTCCCAACTCCGGGGAGCTTCCAGGGACAATCTCTTTGTTCTCCTCTTGACAAGGGTCAGCCACATTAACCATTTGTTAATTTTTCCTGAACAGATCAAGCAAAAGTAGATAATCTGCCGGAAGAATTAGTACGTAGTGCCGAAGATGGTAAATATCTTTATGTATTTGCATGTCTGTTTGCTTATTGAGTTCTGGGGTGATTTGGGCATTCACCGGGATGCAGCTGTTGGATAAATAGAAGAACGTCATTTGCCAGTGTGTATCGGATAGTGCCTAAGTTGTAAAAGCATTCTGACTTGGTATGTTTAATAGTCTATATTCTTAAGGCTTCTGATGGTGATAACATGAGGATCTCATCAGAGACAGCAGGGAAGCACGAGTTTCTATAAATAGGAAATTATGTTTCTGTGGGTACGAGCTAATTGGTGTTTCTCTGACTTGGAGGAGGAGAGCGGGATCCTGGGTTAAATTGTTCCTGTATTTGATTCTCACATCTCAGCAGTTAGATCTTTTTGGGCTCAACTGATAGTCTTAATTTCAAAGGAAAGGGCTCCAGGACTAGGGTAGGAAAACCTGCCTGTGATTATATAAATGAATATGGAATGAGGGTGAGATGAATTGATTTCAAATATTAAGGAGCCAGAAGCATGCCGATAGGCCATTATTACTTTTGTTATAAAATTAACTGTGTAATAGAGCCATGGTGGGGGAAGGGGAGAGACAAGTCTGATGCTCGCAGTTCAGCACTTGAGCAAATGAATGATTTCTATTTGCTGGCAGTCCTTAATTTTTGTAAACTGCTTTTGCTATAATCATAAAAATGAGTACTTAAACTATGCAAAATGTACCACAAGAGCTTCTTGCAGATAATTTATTTTTTTACTTTTCTGTATAGTTTCCTTGTTTTACATTTACAACCACCTTGTTGAAACAAATGAGAAAACTATTTTAGTCTTTATTTTGAAGATTTAAGAAAAAAAGCTCAGAGAAAAAAGGTGACCTTTCTACAGTCATGTAGTGTGTCAGTCAGTGAGACAGCAGGGTGCGTCAACTCAGATGCTCCTGGCTCTGTTGTCCCTTCCATGGTCATGCTGTGGCTGAGTGACTTACAGAAAGGAGAACTGGGGTCCCCACACTGCATCTTAGAGTTTTAATTGAACAGGAGACCTTAAAGAAGCTAAGGAAGGATCCGACTGAAAACCTGTCAGATGAATCTTGCAGTTTCACTTGTGAAACTAGCATTTGAGTTTTACTTTCATGCCTGTTTAATCCTTAATAGAAATGGTATTTATTCTCAATGTTACTCTTCTGGCTAGATCAAAAAGCAGACCAGGAGCCAGATACAAATGAATGTGTACCAAGAAGTGAGTAGCAGGACGTTTCTCATAAATGACTAAGTGTTTCATTCTACATAGCCTTAAATGCACTAATGAACTAATCCATTAATACCACAGCACTTAATATGACTGTATTTCTGAAGCTTGCCAAAACAAGACAACAGCAACAACAAAAAACTATTTCATTCTGATAAGGGCTTATTACGAACAGTTCACTACTGCCTATCCCAAAGGAATGTGTTTTCATTAAGGGAGAATTGTATAACGTGTCTGTATACATTGTTATTGATAAGCTGCTGACTTGTCTTCCTCTCTTCTTTGAATCTTTGCTCAAAATCAAATAGGCACATTTTTATTGCAGTTCCTTTTTGTGCTGCATTATGGTTGTGCATATCAGATCTCTAACTTTTACACAACAATAGTCATAAAGCAATGTATTACTTACTAGGATCCCCAAAAGAACTGTGCTTTGAGAGTTTGTAAGTAGCATGGTTGAATATATTTCCCTACATGTCTCTAAAAGTAAAATTTCTTGTGTTCAGCATTTAAATTATGAGATTCAAAACTGCTTTGAACGGTAAATATTCTATCTAAAAATGATGAACATTTGAATCTAAACAAAATAAATGTATACTTTTGCTACTAATGCCCATCAACTAAACATAATGTTTGTTCCCAGCTTTCAGTGTCAAGTTTATCCACATGCATACGACCACTGTCTTAAGGGCAAATTATATATTTAAAGTGGTTCTCTGAGGCCTGATAAAGCATGATTTGTTAGCTCCCCTCTTTCATAAATGTAGACACTGGAGGCATGAAGTGAATGCTACCCAGGACTGTTTTCCTGGTCCATAGTGTTTAGTATAATAACCCCCCAACAGCCTTTTTATAAGCTAATGGACCTCCTGAGGAGAGCAGCGGATGTGAAGGAGCCAGTAGATGGAGAAACAATGTGCTGATTCTGGGAGTCACTAACATCTAGCTTGAAACCTGAGACTGCTCATGAGGTCTTCCTGCCAGGGATGAAGGCCCTGAGCTTTGGCAAATGACTTGACAAATTCTTAAGAGCTGCCTAGGAAAGAAGGCAGTTCAGGCTTGGCTCTGTGAGTATGCTGCTCTGTCTGACTGCTGCAGACAAAACAAGCGGTTGCTGCCCCAGAGATGGTTATGAATAAAGAGACTTTTCCTGTTGCCTTTGAACTGGGATGTGCTGAAGTTTGGGCATCTGATTTTATGTTGCTATGTTTGTTTAACATTTTGTTTGAGGCATAAAAACAAAACAGACAGACATATACATCTATATCTCTGATTTCATTCATAGCCTAATAGACCAATTATGTGCTGTTACTGTGGGTAAATTAATTTCTTTAGCAATTTTTAAAAAATGGGTTCTTATTGTCTTTTCATTAGTAAATAACATATTTTTGCCATAAGATAAAATTAAATGTATTATTAAATAAATAACTGAAGCCCATAAATATGGAACTGATTACATTTGAGTAATGGGTATAATTGACTTTGACCTATTTACATCGTCCAACAATATACTTTGTTGCAGTGATGGCTTTTATAATCTTATTAAACCATACATAGGACATGACCTAATCTTGAGTTGTTTCCACTGTAACTCACCCAAAAGTACATACACACACACACACACACACACATACACATATGCAGATGCAGACACACAAGCACACACATGTGCACATTCACATATATACTTCTTGAATTCCATGGGAAATGATAATGTGGGTATTCTTATGAGACACCAAATGCATATTGTGAGTCTGTTTTCCTTTGTGAGCCTCAGACTAGGTGAGAACTGATATAGAATTAGCATAAATTTAATATATGTAGCTAAATTGTGTTTTTCCTTCATTAGATTTGTTTCAAATATAGATGAGATTAGCTAATTTGTTTAAGGCTAGATGTGTGCCTTTTGAGTTATGGAGAGAAATGCAATTTGATTTATTTCCTAATGGCAATTTTAAGAATGAAGCCAAATTAATATATTTGTATTGTGTTCGAGTCATAATTTGAAGATGATGTATGAGAAATATTAGTGTTTTGAAAAAATACTTACACTGCTCCTAGTATATACCAGGCAGTGTAAAATTCCTTGAAATATAAACTCTCTCATTGGAAGAGCTATTCACTCACAATAGTAAAATGTACAAAAATGTACAAAAGAAGAAAATAGTTTTCTAACTAGAGATATGCAAATTAGTATTCAGCCTTCTTTGCATATATTTATTGTATCAGAAAGAAGTCTTGTGCTATCTTTCTCAGCCATTTAGAGTATATTAACTTGAATTGTTTAAAGGAGGCCTTGCTATATTGAAAATTCTTTGAGCCAAATGGTATCCAAATACATTTTTAAATGATTTCTTTCTTTCTTTTTTTTTTTTTTTTGATACAGCTTTTCTCTTTATGTAGCCCTGGCTGGCCTGGGACTTTTCATGTAGATCAGGCTGGCCTTGAATTCACAGAAATCCATCTGCCTCTGAATCCAGAGAACTGGGATTAAAGGCATGTGACACAATACTTGGCTAAAACTATTTATTTATTTATTTTTGTTTTTTTGAGGCAGAGTTTCTCTGTGTAGCTTTGGAGCCTATCCTGGCACTTGCTCTGGAGACCAGGCTGGCCTTGAACTCACAGAGATCTGCCTGCCTCTGCCTCCTGAGTGCTAGGATTAAAAGTGTGCGCCACCAATGCCCGGCCAAAAACAATTTATTTTAAAATTATAGTTTCTCATAATTCTGAGTGAGGACCACCATTAGATGCATGATATCACATATGTATCACACACACACACACACACACACACACACACACACACACACACACACACCAGATCAGGAATTTTCATAGTCACTAACTAAACAAACCTGGTCTTAGACATTTTATAGCCAGGGATCCTTACTGTTGCATTGTGAGCAAAAATCCTTACTGTCCAAATGAAATAGTTTTTCAGCCTGCAGCATGTTATGAATGTAATGGATCTGGTTGTTGGGGGAGGGGAGATGAACCAAAATCAAAGCTCTGATGTAGGAAAAAAATAAGCAAAACCAATTCATATTGACAAGCAGGGATCTTTTTTGAGACCATGGTCTTTCTCATTTTATATCTCAGACTGGTCTGGAACTCTCTGTGTAGCCAAAGATGGCATTAAACTTCCAGCAGTTCTCTTGCCTTAGCCTCTCCTGTGCCTGAGCCACCATGCCTGGTATATAACATAATTCAAGACCAGTAAGAGTTGAATAAGAGCTAGTGGGTTTTTTTTTTTTTTTCAATTAGTTTTCATCTGGTATTTGGTTCAACTCCCTTTTAGTTCTCTCTGTATTTGGCTTACACAAACTGCATGTCACTAACCTCATGATGCTATGCATGCTAACTATCAGACCCTGAACCTTTCTACAAAACAGTGCTCACAAATGAAAGCAAAGTGTGTTTTCAACTTGTGCCTAATGTCCAGTAGTTGTGAATAATTTTGAAATCAAAATGATGCTCTTTAGTTTCCACAGCGCCTTCACTGCCTGATAATCAGTTTTCCCACCCTGACAAACTCAAAAGGATGAGCAAGTCCGTTCCAGCATTTCTTCAAGATGAGGCAAGTTCATGTTTTGAACCTTTGGGAAAATGGAGCCCAATAGGTGGTTTCTGCTCTGCTGTTGGGTTGTCTGTACTCAACTGTGGCCTACAACAAGGAAGTCAGTGGGGCGGACCCTTGCCTTCCAAGTCAATGGAAGCAGTGTTGTTGATCCAGGAATTGGGCAAGACATGTCTCATCTCACTCAAACAGTAGTTATTTTGGCCAGGGGAGTCAGATTGCATAGATTTGGAAATGTGAAACTTCCGTTTCAAAGGAGGTACAAAATAAGAAATCTGGGGAGAAATATGTTACATAAGTTAATTATGCATCTGTAGCTAAAAGTTGGTTGGTAAAAGCTTGGCCTAGGATGTATGACTACTTCCAAAGCACTTGTTAAAATAATAAGGTAATAATGATACAAACTTTCAAGAGGCTCTACCAGGTTCCATGGACTTTACATTTATTATTTCATCTAATTCTCCAATGACCATAGGAGGCAGGTATCACCATTATCCCCAAATATTACAGGTGAAAAAATAAAGCCTGTGGAGTTAAAGTATTATATCACACAGCCAGATTGTGGACTGGAATCCAGATCTGACTCCCATACAGATAACCACTCTGCCACCCATGCAGGAGTGTGGCTATGATCTACAGTTCAAGTTCAGAGTATGTACCAGGCACTTAATGTTCCAGTTCTTTTCCCAACACCCAGTTCCTACTACAAAGTAGATCTAACACTTTGCCTGAGGTCTTTTGACTTAATAAGATCCCAGTTTCTTGCTCTCACAAGATTAGGAGCCTGTGGTCTGTGGTAAGATATTTCCAGTTCTGGCTATGAAGCTAAATGTTGTATTATTACCAGGAACAAATAAATTCTTTGGTTTCAGTGGGTCTGGTTTTTGAGTATCTACTCTATGAGGCTTTAACAGACTGAGTGAGCGAATGGAGAGAAAATGTATAACATGGTGCCTGGAACACAGTGAAAATGTGGTAAAGGTTAGCATCTGTGATTCTAAGTTTGGCTCTGGTTTCTGAAAGGGAAACGAAAGGTTTTATATTCAAGCCAATTCTCGTAGAAGTCAAGATATGAGCAAAATTTTGAGTGAGATGTAAATAACACCCTACTTCCATCCCATATATCCTTCTGTCCATTAGGAACTTTGGGCAAACTACACCTGCAAATATTTGGTCCTTGTAGCTGCTGAAGAGCCCCACACTACAGTTTGGGAAAAACTAACTCATTTTGGGTTGGGGACATAATCATTACCTGGAAGCCAGCCAGCCTTAACTCCACATGATTTCTGTGGTTTTAGACCTTTGGAAATCTTCTCTGGTCTTGAGTGGTCATAGGAATGGAACATATAATTTGAGAGGGGAATTATACCAGTTTTTTTTTTAACCTGCTGTCTCAGTCTTTAACAGGACAGTTGGTTTTGCATATCAGCGATGCTGGAATTAAACTGTATCACTTTACCTTTCAAAGCACGTAGGGTTGAACTGGATATTAAAGGATTCAGAGATGAAATCAGCCCTTGCTCCTTTGTCAGCTGTCCCTTTGAAACTTAGTCGCATTTGTTGAGTGCTAGCTATGTGAAAAATGCTGTTTCAGGTCAACATCTTCCAGCCCATCCTCCTAATAATTTAGTAATGATCTGATATGCTAGGTAGAATATATAATGTGTTGTAAGAGAGGGGAATGGATTGTTTAGTGTGGGAGAAGGGAATGTAACATCAGAAATATTTAAAAGGTATGGATTTTTTTAAATCCTGAGATAAGATTGTTTTCTTTTTCATGTAAGTCATTAATTTTTCTTTAACTCCTTCATTAATCTGCATTATAATTGGTATCCGTGATATTGACGTATAATTGTAATTGCATGGTCCTGGAATATGCTGGCATGAACTAACTACTCTTCCATAACCCGGGATCCACTGTACTACTCCGTATGTCCTGTAATTCCCAAGTAAAAGTCTTATGAATAATAAACTCTATAGGAAAACATCCAAGAAACACTAAGTATAAATACAAATGAATTTAACATTGTTATCTTTCTTCCTTGTCCCAGGTAGATAGACATTCCTTGGAACATATTTAAAATAAGTATCCTATTGCTTTTTTAACTTTTAAAGAAATATGTTGAAATCTAGTGACTGGACATTTAGCATGCTTTTCTAAAACAATAAAATGTTAAGTACAATAACACTATAGGGTCACATAAGGGGTATCTTACATTAAAAAATATAAACTTCAGTTGAAATGGGTCAGACTAGTTTTTATTGTTCCTAGTTTAAGAGTATCTTAAGTAAAAAAAAAATATTTTTAATAAAGCTAAAGCTAAAATAGTAACAATGGAAAGAATTAAACATGATACATTGTGCTTTGATAAGATTTCACAGATTTTATATATATATATATATATATATATATATATATATATATATATATATTCCCTAGGAGATGTGGGTATATTAAGAGAAAGCTCATGGTAGTACTGTCTTCCATAGCTCCTAAAGGTCACTGTGTCAGAAAAGATCACTACATCATTCTCTTAGCTAAACACTGTCCCACTTAGGTGAGGGCCACAATAGACCACCACTCCATCCTGAATCCCCAGCAATTAGCCCTAGCATCCATTGCCTTTGGGAAATGTCCTCTATTGGTGTGTAACAAGATATCATCCTTGCTTGAACATAAATTCTAACATTGACTCCTTCCAAACTTTAAATATGCTGACCTTGACTTGTTCCAAATTTAAACCCTGTTTATGTGATGTGATGTTTTGTAGAGTGATGACAGAGAAACAGATACAGCATCAGAGAGCAGTTACCAGCTCAGGAGATACAAGAAGAGCCCGAGCTCATTAACCAATCTTAGCAGTTCCTCTGGCATGACGTCCTTGTCCTCTGTATGTAAATGAAGGCTCTATGTTCCTCTCTTTGCTGCTCTAAACCTTGCTCTTGTGCCCCTGCTCACTGTAAAGTCGCCTCCTGCCTTAGCTCTAAAACTTAAAGCTGTTTTCTATAATTTGTAATTGGCTTCTGGCTAGCTATATCTTCCTTTTCTCATAGAATACAAGGCTTCATGTACATTATAAATTTAGAAGAAAGCTTTTTTATATGCCTGAAGATTCTAAATTGGCAACAAGATAAACCTTTCAATTTTTCTGTGCAACAAATGGGGTAACTTTAAAGATTCTGCTTGTCTCAGACTTGGCTTTATACACCACTTACAGGCAGAGTTGTGCCTGTCCTTTAGATAATCCTATTGAAACTTAGATCGAGTCACGTGAGGATTGGGGTGGTCATTCTTTGCCTTCTGGCAGGATCTAGAACACGGTTTTAAATGGAAATCTACTGAAACACAGTTGCTCATATTTGATGAAAGTGAATGTGATTTTATGGAACTTTCCCCATAACTTGAGATAGCTCTGTGTGTAGGTAGCATATGCATGGGAATATACATCTGAAATGGCATTACCATATATTTATTTAATTTTTTCTACTATCCATACACATTCATATAGCTTAGCAGGTATACTAGACTGTGCTGAAATTCTTACTAGCCTTGTATTTATGAAGTCCTTCAAAATCTATTTAAGTTGATTCTCCCCCCTCACCCCCCGATAATCAATGTATGCCTTTGGGAAGGCTTTAAATATCCTTCATCAATCATCCATAGTCTACCCTTCCTGAAGTCCAAAAGTTCATGGCTCAGCAAGCAGTTTCCTAGATTCAGAGGATGAGAAACATTGTAAAATTCCTTTTTAGTGCCATGGAATTTTAAAGGGTGTGTCACTGTGAGCTGTGTGCCTGGAGTCTCTCACATTCTTTTCCATTAGCACTTTAAACACTATGCATGGCTAACAATGAATGCCACCTGGCATAAAACCACCCTGTTTTGAAATGAACTAGCATCTAAATAACTTTACATTGCACTATTGTCTGCCACTTAGGAATAAGTTAAAGTAAGTCTTAGTCATATATACCATGTCAAATTGCCTGTGTTGGTGTTACCTCATGCCATATTAAATTAACTGCTTTCATGTGCAAGCTAGAAAAGTAAGGCCAAGTCGGGACTATATCTAAGATTCTTGCACTGGGCTATCAAGAGCACAGACAAACACTTCCTGTTTCTGATGCATCCAGGTGAGTGGGAGTGTGATGAGCGTTTACAGCGGTGACTTTGGCAACCTAGAAGTGAAAGGAAGTGTTCAGTTTGCAATTGACTACATGGAGTCCCTGAAAGAGCTGCATGTTTTTGTGGCCCAGTGTAAAGACTTAGCAGCAGCAGATGTTAAAAAACAGCGCTCAGACCCGTAAGTATAGACCTGGGAGGGCTCACCCATTTTCTCTTAATTCTCCGTTAATCTGGTGGGAATCGTGAAGTCAACTCAATCAAAGGGCAGCCTGTGTGGGATTGTTTAAAGCGGCATTTGGAAAGTTGGGTTGGGAGGATGGTACTGCGCTGACTTTATAAGTCCATATGACAAACATTAAAATATAAAAAATACAGAGAAGCATCAAGTGTTTGGGTTTGGATGTCTTGGGGGGCATCTTGTCCTGTTTATTCATTTTCCAGATGAAGAGACAAGGATTAGAGACAAGTAGTCCATAAACATGGATTCAGACAGCAGCAAAATCCAGATTAAAACCAGTACCTGCTCCTTCTAACAGATTTTCCAAACTTTTCTAAAATTAGAGGCAAAAGGAACAGACTTCATAGAGTTCATTGTTGTGAAAATACTCAAGACTTACTATTAAGGGAGCTTCCATATTTAAATTATGTCCTACAAAGCCAGGTATGACCATCTGGAATCCCAGCACTCAGAAGGCTGAGGCTGGAGGATGGTGAATTGGAAGCAAGCTTCTGCTATATAGGGAAATCCCTGTCTCAAAGCAAATGAACAATAAATGAAGTTAAATCTTACATAAGAGCGTTATGAAGAATTTCTAATTCACCTTTTAAACCATGTGTATGGTTGCACTCTAGTTTATTTGAGTGGTAGCTATTACATGTTCCACTTAGCCTTTGAAGAAGTCTAATTTGTGACCATTTTTCTGGGTCAATCTGAGTTCTTTTTCACTTAATTTTTACTTCATTTTTTTTAAAGAGCTATTTACCATTTTATTAAAAAAAAATAGAGTGGATAATCTCAATCATTCCAGATACAACTCACTGAAGGTTAGAATATGTTTTATACACATCAACTTGTGAAGCTTTCCTTTTTCCATTTTTTGAAGTTTATTTTATTTTATCTTTTTGGTTTTTCAAGACAGAGTTTCTCTTTGGAGCCTGTCCTGGCACTGGCTCTGGAGACCAGGCTGGCCTCGAACTCACAGAGATCCGCCTGCCTCTGCCTCCTGAGTGCTGGGATTAAAGGTGTGCGCCACCAACGCCTGGCTTAAAATTTATTTTTACTTTCACTTTGTTTCTGAGCACTTTGCTTGCATGTATATATATGAACCAAATGAGTGCCTAGTGCCTTCAGAGGCCAGAAGAGGACATCTAACCCACTAAATCTAAAGTTAAAAATGGTTGTGAACTACTGCGATCTGGGAACTGGGAACCAACCCAGCTCTGTGAGAATGAGCGCATGTGCTCTTAACCACTATTTCTTCAGACTTACTTTTTAAAAGTAATTTTTATTTATTCTTTGACAATTTCATATAGTATGTTTTTATTTTATTCTGCCCTCTCCATCTCCTTCTCTTGTTTTGTTTTTTGTTTGTTTTTTTTTTTTTTTCACTCACCCTGGAAAGGTTCCCAACAAGTCCCTTCTACTTTCATGTATTTCTAAAAGCAAAAACAAACAAAACCCACAAGTTTAATTAGGGTTACTCAAATGTTTATGTGAATGTGGGGTTATTTACTGGATCATGGATAATTTATCAGTGGCTATACTCCTAAGGAAAATAACTTCTCCCCCATCAGTCATCAATTGCCAGTAGCTCCTAGCTAGGGGTAGGACCCCTTTCCCATACATTCTGCAATGGTCATGGTCTCCATCTTGTGCAGGTACCCACGGATTCTGTGAGTTCACAAGTGTAATCCCATATCATACCCAGAAAAGTATTTCACAGCACTCTTCTTCGTCCTCCAGCTCATATTCTTTCTACCCCTTTTCCCCACAATGTTCCCTGAGCTCAGGGGTAAAGATATTGATATAGATGACCCATTTAGGACTGAGCACTCAAAAGTCACTTGTTCTCAGCATTTTGACCAGTTACAAGTTTCTGCACCAAGCAAAAAGAAGCTTCTCTGACCAAGCCTGAGGGCAGCACTAGTCTATCGTTATAACCATGAACATTTAGAAGGCAATTTAATAACATGTTCATTTAGCAAAATAACAATAGCAGCTTCCTCAGTGACTGCCCTCAAGGGCTTTTGACCAAGTTTACAGTACCCAGGCATGAATTATGTCCTGTGGGAGCAGATCTCAATTCCTATCAGAAAGTAGTTGGTTGTCCCTATAACATCTTTGTCACTATTGCATCAGTGGGCATATGTTACCTGGTAGATCAGTATTGTAGCATGCAGGGCACACTACTGGTAAGACAGATGATTATTTTTCTTCCCTGGTGGCTATGTAGCACTTTCCAACACTGTGAAAGCTAGCCAGCAAAGTAAATTTCCAGGTTAGTTTCAGCTTGATTATTCTATGCCCTGCCACCAAAAAAGTGTGTGGTGTATTTAGGCAGTTAGTTCATAGCATATGGTTCTAGTGACCAATCAAAAACAATGGCAGTAGCCTGTAATTTTCAGAGGGGCAGCTCTGGGACCTCTATGACCAACAACTGATACAATTCATGTCTGGCAGTAGAATTTTCACTTAATAACTTGTGGCTTCTGGTGGGAGTTATTCTTAACCCACGAAGGGTACCTTCATTCAAACTTCCTTTAAAGGTTTTTTTTTCCTACAAATACAAATTATAATCATTATTTGGTAGAATCTTTGTACGTCATATTATATGTACAAATAAAACATTTGTATGAAAAAAGTTCTTTTTTCTTCTTAATAATTTTACAAAGTAGCAGATATCCATAAGGTTTTCCATATCCATAAGACTTTCTATAAATCTCTAGTTTTGGTTAACCCTCTCCCCACCCTGTCCTCTCATTTTTTCATTCTTTTTTTCACATGCCTGTGTGTGTGTGTGTGTGTGTGTGTGTGTGTGTGCGCGCGCTCGTGTTGTAGATGTATGTGTGGATGCGGATGTGGGCACACTAATTCCATGGGCATATATGTGGTGGTCAGAAGGTAAACATAATTAATTTCAGGAACCAGTTCTCTCCTTGAACTTGGTCTTGAGGCAGGGTTTCTCTTGTTGTTTTTGCTGCTTTACCGTATATTCCAGGGATAGTGGTCCTTGAGCTCCAAAGGGGATTCTCCTGTCTCTCCCTTCTAAATCATTGTAGATTACAGATGCACACTACCCTATCCAGCTTTTATGGGAGCCAAATTCAGGTCATCAGATTTATGTAGCAGGTCCTCTCCCAGCATCCCCACCCTGGCCAACTGAACAATTTCCCTGGAACTTCTTTTTTTCCCACTTACTGAAACAAACAAACAAAAAGCCCAGCACAGCTTCATTGGCATCCTTCATTGATTTTATATCAAATATGGACTAAGCAGATGTGTTTTAAAAGTAATTTGTTCATAAGACAATAACAAAACTGTTAAAAAAAACAAACAAAGCAAATAGCATATAAATCCCATAAGCACCAAAGCCTTTTCTCAATAGGAAAGAAAGCAAAAGAATTAAGCACTATAATGGAAGTCTGTTGCTGCCTTCCCCTCATATACCACATAAACATAAGGAAAGCTGATGGAAAATAATAAGTTAAAGACCAGGTGTGGTGGTTCACACCTATAATCCAAGCACTTAAGAGGTGGATACAAGAGAACCATGAGTTTGAGTCCTGCTTGAGTTACATTAAGATGTCCTGACTTAAAAAAAAATAAGGCAATTTCCTTTTCAAAATCCTAAAGCAATATTAAATGATCTATCTATTCTTCTAAAACCTCTTAACCCATCCAAACTTTTAAAAATATAAAGGTGTGGACAACAACATGTCTTTCTTACTGCTTTTATCAGCATCAGGAGATAATTTGTGCTGCCAGTTTTCCATATGCTTTAAAAGGGAGGTGTGGAAATACCATGTTTATCTTCTTTGACTTTCATGTCTATCCACTTTTCTTTTTTAGATATGTAAAGACCTATCTGTTGCCAGACAAAGGCAAAATGGGCAAAAAGAAAACATTCGTGGTGAAGAAGACCTTGAATCCTGTGTACAACGAGATATTGCGGGTATTTCTACATCACAGATAAAGCTTAGGTGGTGCCCTGGGTAGTGAACTAGTCATGTCTGCTTGGACGGTATCTGTACTGAAAAATATCAGCACTCCAGCTTCAACTTTCATAAATCTTTGTTCCAGTCATAGTGTGTTCCTTTCTGTAATTCAGAGGAAGTTCATCTTCCCATACTCCCATATTTTCTGTTCCTTCAGGCTGGAATAGGCTTCCTCCCAGTCCTTCCTTAGCTGTATTTTAAGCTAGTATTAAATATTCTTCCTTAGCAACTGAAATTCCTCTGATGCCCACTGACTCCATAGCCTTGATTATGATAGGCTATGCCAATACTCAGTACCATGATACTCAATATTAAGTTCCAGGAAGGCAAGGGCTAGCCCTGTGATGTGTCTAGACTGTGTATCTTTGGGCAAATACACCACTGCACCTCGGATCTGAGATATGAAGCAGATGGTGATTTTGTATTTGTAAAAGGGAAATAATGATACTCATCTACCCTCCTTGGGAATCACAGGCTAGACATTAAATGAGTTAATGCCCCACATTAGACATTTAACACATACTGATTTGCAGCACAGGCTTTGGGATAGGGAACACCACAAAAATGCTTATTGGAAAGATGGATGGATGAACTGATGAGTTTAAATTTGCCTAGCTCACATACCTCCATTCTTTCTCTTCCTACATGCGATGTCATGTGTTATCTTTCATATCTATCATATCTGCCAAATCATTTAAAGTTGAAAATAAGAGATGAGTTCATTCTCTGTTTTTTTGAAAACTATGATATTTGGTAATCTTCCAGGAAGAGAAGAAGAAGCAGTTAAGTGACACTGCCAGTCATCCATGCTGAATTAGCCACCTCTGGATTCAGGCAACAAGTTTGTAATTATATTTGACTGTGACATGTCCCAGGACCCCTAGCTATTTCTGGGTCAGCTGCTTCAACCCTATACTCAGAAAAAAGCCAGCTAACTTAAATAGTAAATTCAGGGAATGGTAGGTCTGATATAACCAGAATGGACCTTCAAGTAATACGTCACAAAGCCAAGTGGAGATTATTTTTAGATTGGAAGTACTATTATTCTTTCCATGATTATATATAATCAGGGGTTGACTTAATTTGAGATGAAAAACTGCTAGGTTACTTAAATCCTTTCTACTTACCCATGTTGGAAGAACCAAATTAACTTTTTTAAGAATTTTTTTTTTGTCTGATAATGGGGGACATGTGTTTGTAGGGTAGATGGTATAATGGTGCTGTACTTTGTACTTAATATTTCTGTGAACCTGAAACTGTTTTAAATAATGAAGTCTAGCGGGGCATGGTGCTGCACTCCTATAATCTAAGTACTTGGAGAGGAGGAAAAGGAATGCAAAGTTATGCTCAGCTACATAGGAAGCTCTGGCCAACCTTGGCTAAATGGGACTATCTCAAAATAACAAAAGGAAAAACATTGAGTTCTTGTCCTTGGGTAGAAAAACAGAAGTAGATTTGATTTGAGTTGTATTTTTAGAATGAATCTGACTGATGATGTATCTAGTGTAAAAGCATCCAACAAAGGTTGAATAATTAACTTTTGTTTTTAGAAAGCTATTTCCAGCTCTGATATTTGAGTCACAGTTTGCCTTTTCCAGCAGAGGGGAAAGCATTTGCTTTTGTGAAAGATGGAGATTTAGCTCTTTGAAATCAGACACGTAGAGTAAGATGCCTTTGCAAGCTTTTGAGACCTGAAACCAAACAGATGAGAAATTTGGATCCTCACAGATGGCTTTTCATCTCTGGGTCATAACTTTGGCATTAGGTAATGCTAGTCATCATTTTAATTTTCTTTTCTCCACTGCAGTATAAAATTGAAAGGCAATTTTTAAAGACACAGAAGTTGAATCTGTCTGTTTGGCATCGGGATACATTTAAGCGCAACAGCTTCCTGGGGGAGGTGGAACTTGACTTGGAAACATGGGATTGGGACAGCAAACAGAGCAAACAGCTGAAGTGGTACCCTCTGAAGAGGAAGGTGGGTTCACATTTCCTCCTTTGTGGGGTGGGTTGGGGTGGGATCTGGTCTACAGGGAAGAGCCTGGCCCCATTTACCTCACAGTGCTTGGACCATTTGAATCCAGGATTGAATTTTCTTTGTACATTTGGTAAAGAAAGAGTTTGTTTGTTTGTTTGTTTGTTTGTTTGTTTTTTAATTATATGGAGAACTTAAATCATTCAATGCAAATACTTGACTTCAGTCTTCAAGGTCATTTAAATGTTCCAGTCCTTTGAAATCTGAGATAGACTTTTAACCTAGCATATGATTAGATTGTCCCTTGAGAAGAAGGTGTCTTTTTTGTTTAGAGACAGGGTCTTATTATATAGCTCATGCTTGCCTGGAACTTGCTCTTGAGCCTAAGGTAACCTCAAACTCATTATCCTCCCAGCTTAGACTCCAGTTGCCACCATTATGGGCATGCTCCACAATACTCAACTTCCAATATTCCTTCTAACTGAATTATTTATTTGTACTTAATATAATTATGATATTTGTGTTATTTTATTTCTATAATTGCTTCTATGAGGATTAATCAATTATCACATAATTCCTTTCCCTCCATTAATACAGAAGCCATAGTTTCTTTTTTCATTAACAATATTTATCATTGAATTAAAAAATGCCTACTCTAGGGTCAGAGATACAGCTCAGTGGTACAGTACTATTATACACAAGGCCCTGGGTTTGATCCCCCAGCACAGGAAGGGATTATATATATATTAGTATATATATATATATATATTAGCGCTTAATATAGATTAGGACTTCTGCCATACCTAAAGCAATAAGAAAAATCAGAAGTACTTTACTGCATTTACTCATGCCACCATCTTTTCTGATATCTTTAGTCACATTTTAATGGTCTCTGTATTTAAATTTCCACATGATAACTCTTTAGTACAGACACATTCATTTAGGTTTGACCATGTTTACTTCCTGTTTCTCCTTACCCTTTGTCTTTCACCTAAGTCCTCACAAGGCCCAACTCTAATTAGCTTCTGAAATCAGATGACATTAGACATGTTCAGAATGGGATAGCCATAGACCCCTTCCTGTATCTTTCTGTAGTCCCTTGTGCCAGGGACTTCCCTTTACTTTTACTTTCCTCAATAACCTTTCTGACTTTCTTTGCTTCATGGCATCCTCTTCACATTTCTCTTTGAAGGATACTTTTGTTCAGTTGTGAGGTTGAAAATGGTCCCTGCGAGCACTTTTAAAATGTCATTTCATTTTATTCTGACATCTGTAATTTATATTGCAAAATTTGCTATTAATCTTTTTTTCTTTTAGCTCTTTAGAAGGTTATGTCTTTGCTTTTTCTTTCAGATTTTAGGCCTTTTTTTGTCTTTTGACTTTTGGCAATTTTATTATAAAGACCTTTAGTGCAGTGTTCTCTCATCTTACTGGGGTTCACTTGAACTTCTGGTAGGAGCTTGAACAGAACAGGAATTTGAGGCCGAAACCATGAAGGAATGCTGCTTACTTACTAGCTTGCTCCTCCAGGATCATAATTAGCAAACCTAGGCCATCTACCTACAGATGGTACCATCATTGATGGATGGTTGGGCGCTCCTATATCAATCCAATCATCAATCAAGAAACCGCCTCAATAGACATGGGCATAGGACAATCCATTCAAGGTTACTCTTTGGTTTTTAGAGACAGTGTTTCTCTCTGTAGCTTTGGAACCTGTCCCAGAACTCAATGTAAAGACCAGGCTAGCCACAAACTCATAGAGATCCACTTGCTTCTGCCTCCCAAATGCTGGAATTAAAGATGTGCACCACCACAAGTTGAAGGTCCCTTCTTCCTGGGTTACTCTAGTCTGTGTCCAGTTGATAATAAAGGCTAAGCAGCAAACATCCATGGTTTCTATTTCAAGTTCCCACTTTGTGGAAGTTTCTGCCCTGCTACAGTTCCTCACTTGACTTCCCTCAGTGATGGACTGTAACCTATAAAATGAAATAACCTTCCTCCTCCCCAAGCTGCTTTTGGCCAGAATGTTTTATGAGCAAAAGAAAGCACACTAGGGCAGAGTCCATGAAATGTTTTCTGAGTATGATGCAAGGTCTTCAAAGACAGCTAACAATTTTTCTTAGTTATAAAAATAATTGTGTAGAGGATCCGGAGGAAAAAATGAATTCAGAACAAACAAGTGATCCACATTCCCAGGATGGGGCAGATACGGTCCTGTACCAGAGTGTTCACTAACAGGATAGAAAAAAAAAAAAAAACCTGTTTCTTACACCTGCTAACATTCTTTTATTTTTCAGACAGCACCAGTTGCCCTTGAGACAGAAAACAGAGGTGAAATGAAACTAGCTCTCCAGTATGTTCCAGAGCCAAGCCCAGGTATGAAATGACTTTATCTTCAGACACAAGCTCTCTACTTATCCCTTTGCACTTGAGAGATTACTTGGGTTCTGTTACATTCTCAAAGATGAATTCCTGAGCAAACATATTAAGTTAATAACTGTATAGAACAAAGGAGTCAACCATAGTTTCAAATTAGAAAAATCTCATTATTTCTCTTATACTAATATATATATATATATATATATATATATATATATATATATATATAATTCTTGCTGTCTTAACCATTTAAGTCTACAACTCAGTAATACGAACTATATACAGCAGAGTCCCAGAACTTTTCATCTTTAAATAATACTGTACCCTTCAAATAGCAGCATCCCTTCCCCCCCCACTCCAGAGCTTAGGAAATGTCAATTTACTTTCCATTTCTATGAGGAAATTGTTTCTTCTTTTTCCAGCTCTTCATATAATCCTTGTTTTGACTTCCCTTGTTCTCTGGAAAACATTTGCGTTTATACCACATGAAGGGACTTTGCTGTAGTGAGAATTTGGGCCTATTGACAGTGTCATGATAAGGAAGAAGCTCTAGTGTTCCTTTCCCAGGTGGGAACTAAAAGGATTCATAGAAAGTCCCTGAGAAATCAGAGCTCCTTGATCTTCCCTTCTTAGTTTCATTAGGAGATAAAGCTTTCTGTCTTGATTACTGACTGCAGCCTGGGCACTGGAGCCTTAGGTCTCCAGCCAGCTCAACAAGTCAGAAAAGATGGCAGGAAATGAATGTTTGACCCCACCAACAACTCATTTCCCAGGCAGATTGTCCTCAAGAAGCTGTATTAATATTGTCCTTGAAGTTGGGAGCTGCAGTCAAGCTGAGGAGAGGAATAACGGCTGGTGCAGGCACAGGTTGAACAAGAAAAAGACAATCTATATTTTTTTAAAAAAATGAAGGGCAGGAAAAGTATATCTTTAGGCCAAATTGCTGTGCAACCATTATTCTATTACTTCTGAAACTTTCTAAAAGACACAGCATTTTGCATATAACTTTGTATCCTGTCACTTGAGGTCAACATGCATGGAAATGCCATTTCTAATTTTCCTCACTGTGACTTGGTGGTGAAGGTTGAAGGAATTATGTGTTGCAATGTGCTTTCTCTTGTCTGAGTTTTTACTCCTATAGGAGCTTTTCTCAACATTTCCTTTCCCTTCTTCAATCTAAGTCTTAGATGGAGTCTCAGCTCCACAAAGCTTTTCCTGACCAAGTTAGTGCACATTAAACCCGTTGTTTTCTAGATCATTTCTTGACATTTTATACTATGTTTCGTTTTATTTAAATTCATTTCTATTGGGGTTTTTTTCATTTATTGAAATGATAAATACTAAGGAATAAACCTGAAAAATCTACAGAGTGACTGAAACACAATCTTCCCTCTTTACTTCCTCTATCTAAAATAGTGTGCAACCCCTTGGCCCCGCCTTTTCCTTCCCTTTCTTTTTTTTGATTTTTTTATATTAGAAATAGTCTTACTTTATATATCATCCCCCCATTGCCTTGCCCTCCCATCCTCCCATATCCCCCACTGACCCCCCCAACCCAACTCTCTCCCATTCCCCAAGGATAGTGAGGCCTCCCATAGGGGATCATCAAAGACTGTCACGTCATTTGGAGGAGGGTCTAGGCCCTCTTTCGTGTATCTAGGCTGCAATAGTATCCCTCCATAGAGAATTAGCTCCCAAAGTCCATTTGTGTACTAGGGATAAACACGGGCTCCACTGTTAGAGGTCCCATAGACTGCCCAGGTGCCCTAGCTGGCACCCACATTCTGAGGGCTTGGTTCGGTCCAATGCTGGTTCCCCAGCTTTACGACTAAGGGTGTCTGTGCTCTCACTAGGTCAGGTCAACTGTTTCTGTGAGTTTCTCCAGCGTGCTTATCTCCTTTGCTCATCCCTCCTCCTCCTCTACAACTGCCTGTGTGCCTTTCTTTCTCCTCTTAGTCCACCAGAAAACTCAGTGGTCCATTCTGTCAGCTGAATGTGGACTTCACTCTCCAAACTGAGGTCGGCTCCTTTAGTGGTCTTGGAGCAATCAACATGAGCAAATCTCGCCCACCCAACACATTTCTCATATATATATATATATATATATATATATATATATATATTTCCAAGTGGCATAAATTATTTATTGTACTCCTTGTATGTTTCTACACACACACACTCACTCCTATTTAAGCATGAGTACTTTATGAATGTGGTTATAGATCAATGAGTGTAGTTTAGTTGACTGAACTAAGCCACCAGAAAAATCCAATAGTGTTCCCCTGTTTATGTGCAAGCATTCTAGCAGCAACTTTGGACCAAGCCAACTTCTTAGTAGCTGTCTATGGTACTGTCAACTGTGCATGTATATTCAATAGCCCCATTACATTTGTAAGGACTTTTAATAGGAGGGGGGAAAGGTTATACTTTAGTCAGTATCTAGTGTGGTCACTTTCCACTCAAATCTGCGCTGGCAATGGTATTTGAAGGCTATGTCTTGAGATGTTTTGAGTATAACTGTGAACAGACAACACCCCCCACCCCCGCCAGGACTGATGTGTTGAAACAACTGAAACCCTAAAAGAAGGACAAATGTTCTGTACTTGGAATCAACATGAATGTTTTCACTCTCCAGAATTGTCTTTCTCATTTTTATTAGTTCTCAGAGAATTTTACACAGTGTATTTGGATCACATTCACCTCTCTTCCAACTCCTCCAAGATCTGCCTTCCCTGTCCACACACTCTGCTTGACTGTTGGCCTTTTAACCTCTAGAGTGTGGTCAACCAACTAGAGCCACATCCTTAAACAAGAGTGACTCTCCCTCTTTGAGCACCTATCTGTTGCCAGTAGCTCCTGTTTTGATGGAGCTATCTGATCTCAGGACAGTCAGGCTAAGAAGTATACAGTTGAACGTCTATAAGCTTAACCAACTTAATACCTCCAAGCATTAGCTTGCTTCTTTTGCTATCCCATATGCAAGGTGACATCTTTTCCAAAAAGAAATGGCAGCACATTTTGTTCTCTTTGTCCAATCACAGGCAAAAAGCTTCCTACAACTGGAGAAGTCCACATCTGGGTGAAGGAATGCTTTGATTTGCCACTGCTGAGGGGGAGCCACCTAAATTCTTTTGTTAAATGGTAAGACCGTTCATGATTCAACTTTCTTTAGTTCTCTGGTAGTCTTGTCTTGGGCTCAGTGATGCTAGCACTCATCAGCCATAGATTATTAGAGACATAAAACACTAAGAGTCTATGGCATCAACTCCCAAGGCTTTATTCAATTTTAAAATCAAACCTAAGAGATCATGTCTGCAAATGAAGCTAGATATTTCAAACTCATATTGTGCAATGTCTTTTGGGGTACATCTGTTGCTGGGGGACGGGGATTCTTAGTACAAAATAGCTTACCAAAATTTTAATGCTGGTTGTCACACTGCCTGGCTCATAAGTGAACAACAGGATTTCTTTTGCTTCCTATGTTTTTTATCTGTGTGCCAAGAGTTTGTTTTGGTTTTCTTTTTTTATATATGTATTCCTTTTTCTTCCTTCTTCTTCCTTCTTCCTCCCCCTCCTTCTTCCTCCTCCTCCTCCTCCTTCTCCTCCTCCTTCTCCTCCTCTTCACCTTCCACATTTGCATCAGATTGCAAATATTTTGAGAGTGATTTGCCAAACAAGTCCCAACCAGGAATTAGCACATAAAACACTTGGAGTTTTTAGGCAGCTAACTTCTCGGTTGTACACATAAAATGACTGACGTCTAGTAAACAACAGCTAAACAGATACTAGTGTGGCCTGCTAGCTCTAGTTTTTTTCCATGGAGATGCTACTAAAAGATAAGTTGTTCCTACTTAGGTATATGTGACATAGATTTAAGAGTATATGATATAGAATTGCTTGTTAAACACATACATACTCTGCCTAGGTGTTAGCTGATAAAATGCTTCAGCTCAGGTCAGTCTGTTATTCCAAGGCCACTCTCAGACATCTTATCTTTATAAGAGGTATGCTAAGTTAGTATTCATTTAGTTCTTATCATAAATGAGATGTATGTAATTACAAACTGTCGAATTATTTATCCTCAAAGGCAAGTCTAGCAAATTGAAGAGATTTCTCTTTTTCAATATTGTATGACATTAATTCCTTGGGTTGACAATCAGAAATTCATGGAAGTTCTAAATTTTTTAAACTAATTCTCAATTTTAAATATTTAAATTATTGGTTTCAGGGAATAACCAGTAGGGCCCAAATTACAATAAAATTTCTAACATATAATAATTATCTCTTTTGGGTATATGAAGTTTACCATTGTGATCATGTGGTATATTTTCTATATTTATTCCATTTGTTTTCTCATCTATTTTTATTTTTTAGCCTACACAAATTATTTTTTATATTTATAAAGTATACTATGATTATTTTTTACTTTTTTTGTTTTTTGTTTTGTTTTTCGAGACAGGGTTTCTCTGTATTGCTTTGGAGGCTGTCCTGGTACTCGCTCTGTAGACCAGGCTGGTCTCGAACTCACAGAGATCCACCTGCCTCTGCCTGCCGAGTGCTGGGATTAAAGGTGTGAGCCACCACCACCTGGCTTATTTTTTACATCTTAATAAGTGCTCTAATATAAGATCAAAAGGACAATGAGATAGGAAGAGGCTCATATCTATTACAAACTTATGAAAAGGCTTTGTGAGCTTTGGAGTGTTTTTATTTTTTTAATCAGTCAATTTATTAATAATTTTAGTTATTCCCCATTGACATATATTCATTGTACACAGTGTTAGATTATATAAGATCATTTTCATACAAGTATACAATGTACATTGAGTATTTCTGCCCTTCTCTCCCTCCTTCTGATTATTCCTTTTGTTACCTAGACAATTTTGCTTTTACTTTCATGTCACACACACACACACATGCATGCACACACACACACACACACACACACACACACTTATGAGAGCTCGTAACTTTATGTCTTTCTGAGTCTGAAGGTTCACTTGACATATCTCCAGTTTATCTGTGCTAGATTCTAAGAGAATTCTCTAGCAATTCCTACCATGTTAAGTACTCATTATTAACTGAGCCATGTGTATTGCATGTTAGTTAAGTCTAATGTCAATCTTACAAAGCCAACATCACCATTCCCACTTTGTAGTGAGGCAGTGAGTGTCTGAGAAGTTGAGTGGCTTTCCTGGAATTCATAGCCAGTAAGTCTCAGAGTCAGGATTCAAACTCAGCTTGGCTGTTTCTAACATGATGCATCTTCTCCTGACTTTTACTAAACTACCAGCACAGTCTGTCCACATGCTCTGAGTGTGAGCGTGTGTGTGTGTGTGTGTGTGTGTGTGTGTGTGTGTGTGTGTGTGTGTGTGTGTGTGTGCATGTGAAAGCCAGAAGAGAACTTGGGTTTCATTCTCAGGAATGCAGTCCAGGGTTTCTCATCGGCCTAGCACTCACCAATCAGGCTATTCTGTGTGGATACAGGGACTCAAGAGATTCTTCTGTTTCTATTTAATTCCTAATACTGGGATTAAATGTGCATCCCACTCTGCTCAGCTTTTTGTTGTGGGTTCTAGTGTGAGAACTCAGGTCATCATGCTTGCCAGGCAAGCACCTCACTGACCTTGGCTATCTCCCCTTTTTTAAAGACTCAGTGCAGTCTTCCTCCTTCAGCCTGATGGGTGCTGGGGTTATAATGTGAGCCAACACAGCTGGCTTCCATGCTTTTTTCCCCCATAGCCCATCCGACAGCTGTGCTGAGATGTATTGCCAGCATAGATGTTAACTTTCTGAACTAAAATGCCCTCACATTACTTTCTCTTTTTACAGTACCATCCTTCCAGATACCAGTAGGAAAAGTCGCCAGAAGACAAGAGCTGTAGGAAAAACAACCAACCCCATCTTCAACCATACCATGGTGTATGATGGGTTCAGGCCTGAAGATCTGATGGAAGCCTGTGTAGAACTCACAGTCTGGGACCATTATAAACTAACCAACCAGTTTCTGGGAGGTCTCAGGATCGGCTTTGGAACAGGTAACACTTATTACAAATTTAATTCTCTTGAGCCAAACTCTCTAGGAGATGAAAAGACCAAAGTGTAGTGAAACCAGTGAGTGAAAGACCATTGGTGTTCTAAGGGTTCTGGGTTAAGTGGACCAGCACTGTCCAGGGCCTATCCTTATGGAAAATTAGTTACTGCTAGCAAGTTCTGAAATCTGAGCTTGTACAAGAGCTAGTACCAGGATAGCTTCCAAAGCCACAGAGAAAACCTGTCTCGAAAAACCAAAAGAAAACAAAACAAAAAAAAAAAAGAAAAAGAAAAGAAAGTTCTGACTTCATGAACTAAATATCCTCACCTGGTGCCACTAATGAGTAATATGCAGCATGTCCAAGTCAATTTGCATGCATTTCTTTGATTGCATGGCTCAAGAGAGCTAAACAATGACAAGGGGTATGCCCAACAAGATGTGTGATGCAACATTCAAGAAGATAGTTGAGCAAGCTAGGAAAATTTGTGTCTTCGCACAAATAACATGGCTAAAGGTCTGCTTTTAACAATTACGGTGACTACCATTGCATCGCTCTATTCAATAATTTATTTACATTTTTGTACTTACTTCTTATAACAGTTCCATGAGGCAGTTAGTAATAGTTCCCAAAGAAACGATATTCCCAAATAATAACAGCAACAGCAATAATAATAACAAACAAATAAATAACTGCTAATGACAGAGGCAAGCAAAAAACTTTAGCCAGTATTCCCAGATAATCATCTAGCACAGTGGTTCTCAACCCCTCTGGGGGTTGAAGGACCGTTTCACAGGGGTCACATATATATCCTGCGTATCAGATATTTACATTATGATCCGTAACCATAGCAAAATTACACTTATGAAGTAACAATGAAATAATTTTATGGTTGGGGGGTCACCATACCATGAGGAATTATATTAAAGGGTCCCAGCCTTTGGAAGGTTGAGCACCACTGATCTAGTGTCTTCTCTAATCCAATACATAAACCCCCCAACTCCTCTATAACCCTGAAAAAGCATATGAAGAGCAACCAGCTGGGGACCATGAGGAAATGAAATAATGAAACCACTTGGGTAGTAACGCAGTTCTTCCTTCTACAGCAGATGTGGTCTCCAGGTGTGTGCGAACTCTTCCTTGTCTTCTTCTGTGGCAGTTATAATTAAGGAATGACTCACTCCTTTCTCCCCTACACACAGTGGGAAACATAATTGCAAATATAAAACTTTCTTTCAGGAAAAAGCTATGGAACTGAAGTGGATTGGATGGATTCCACTTCTGAGGAAGTTGCTCTCTGGGAGAAGATGGTAAATTCTCCTAACACTTGGATTGAAGCAACACTGCCCCTCAGGATGCTTCTGATTGCCAAGATTTCCAAATGACCCTACTCAGCTGATTCCACCATCAAACACCACTTTCCAGCTGGATCTGAGCTTTAAGAATTCTGACTTTGTGGACAAACATCCTCACCCCTTGTCACTGTGATTACTATGCAAGCATCCCCCAAGTCATTTTGCATGCATTTCTTTGACTGCACAGCTCAAGAGAGCTAAAAATGACAAGCGGTATGCCCCACGAGATGTGTGATGCCAACATTCAAGAGGATAGTTGAACAAGTTAGGAAAATTGAACTGTTGCTTCCACACCAAAGAAAAAGCCACCCATACAGGTTTCACACTACAATCTTGCATGGCAATTCAGGCCTTCAGTTTGGTTATTAAAATGCTTGCTGGGCATACAAATAGGAAGATTACGGGCAAAGTGACAAAAAATACTCCTGGGATAGGGTAAAGACAGGAAGAACAACAGTGATGACAGACAACTTCATAATAAGACAACTATTTACTTGGCAGCCTCTAATAAGACATTGAATTCCATCTTCGGACAGTAAGACTGACTTTACAGGCAATAAATCTGCCTTGAGAGACCCCGCCTCCCCACCCCTCCTTCTCAATCTCAAATGGACTTTGGTGCCACCTACTGGTTGCATATGGAATTCAGCTCTGGGCTTATTTTGGCTTAATTTGTTTTGAAAGTCTGTATTTTATAACAGTAAGCTAAAATATTGCATATAATTGTTTTTATTTTACTATATGGAAAGAGCATAAAAGTAGTTACAGATATGCTTTGCTACAAAGTTTTAATTAGAATAAAAATTGTCAATTTTATTGTACTTCCTATGTATAATTTTCATAAGGTATTTTGTAAAGACCCTTAGAATAAATTATCGTGATTTAAATTGCATTGGTAGTTTAGCCTGACTTCTTATATTAAAAATACTTTGTAGGCCGGGAAGTGGTGGTGCACACCTTTAATTCCAGCACTTGGGAGGCAGAGGCAGGCGGATCTCTGTGAGTTCGAGGCCAGCCTAGTCTACAAGAGCTAGCTCCAGGACAGTCTCCAAAGCTACAGAAAAACTCTGTCTCGAAAAGCCAAAATAAATAAATAAATAAAAATAAAAATACTTTGTAGTAAGAATCTTAAAATATAAATTCTCTAATATGGCTAACTTCTCTAGAGTCTTCAATGCAACTCTAGGCATTGTTTCATCTAAATGAGCAGCTCTGGTTATTATAAAAAGCAGAATTTTTATTTAAAAATACTTGTTAAAAGCTTGAAAATAAGTCAACATTTATGATTGAAGATAACTTAATGTTTCTTGCTAATTTCCCCGCAGTGATTTCTTTGGGCTGTTTTGACGCATGAAATATCATTCCACATTAAGACCCCAACTAGTTTTCATTTCTCAAAACAAGTCTTGATTTAACATTGATTTAAGATCTGGTTAATGAGTGAGCATGGCATCTTATAAAGATGCGTCAAAGGCCAGAACCACCCACTTGAACATTTTTTTTGCTTTCATCTTTATAATGGAAAAGGGGGCTTGTCAGACGTGTGGCCTCATGCTACATGAATCTTTATGTTGTATTATTTTGTTTTGTAAAATGTATAATTTTTAAATATATGAGTTTTTAAAAAAGAAAAAAGTACAAAAAAATCTTGTTAAGGCCTTAAGAAGGGATATGTGCATCTTTCAGGGGTCACTCTGCCGTGGGGATAAAATAACTGTTTTACAAACAGTTTTATTTAAAAAAACAAAAATCAAAAGAAAAAAAAACAACAAAAACATAATAAACTTCATTTTAACCTTGAAAAAAAAAGATGCCTCAAAGGTATCATCAAAACCACTAAAGAAAGCATGTGGCTCATGCCTATAGTTGCCCATTTAGTAGACCGAGTCAGGGGAATTGCTTTAAGTTTGAGGCCAGCCTGGGCTACAGGGTAAGACTGGTTAAAACAAACAGACAAACAGACCAAAACTAAACAACATCTCTCTCTCACACACAAATAAAAGCCTATTAGATTTATTTGCCTCTCTCCCCATATAAATACTGACTGTAACTTGAATCCTCTAGTGAGCAACTAATGTAATTAATTCCTCCCCTTATCTCCCCAGGTCTGTCATGGGAGTGATTAGCAGTACTCTCTGATGTTGAGGAAGGGAATGATGAGTTAATAGAGTCCCCCCTATTGCTCTATATTGAGGTTGTGCTGGAATGCATTGCCATTGCAAGCTCTGCTCTGGCTGGTGCCACAGTGACAATGCAGTTGCCTCCAGCATCCACTCATCTCTGAAGAACTAAAAAATCGGTTGTATTCCTCCAACCCCAGCCAGGACTACCTGCCTCTGCCCATTCTCACATCCCTTACCTGTAAGAACTATAGAACCTCCCACCCTCCACAAGGAAACCCAGGATGATGGGCTTTGTTTATGCCTGGGTTACTTTTAGGCAAAGATTTTCCTGAAGCTTCCATGTGTATTTTCTTAGAGATGTGTTTCAAATGCTTGCTGAATATATCAACGAATTTATTTGCAGTTTTCTTGAGAGTTGCACTAGGATTTAAATATGTGTCTCCACTACTTATTTAGTCATGTGTCCAGTTAGTTCATTTGACATTCTGCTTACAAAGCCTATATTATTGTGTAGTGAGTAGGAATGATAAGGTAGACCATTGGTGTTTCCTATTGAATCAAAGTCGAGGTATGTGGGAAAGGCCTCATGTGTGAGTGGTAAAAGTGTCATAAGGACTCTATTTCTTCATCTACTTTTCTTTTATGTTGGATTCATTCTTTTTAAAGCATATTTTATTTTTGATGTCATAACTGTATGCAATGTATTTTGGTCAAATTCACCCCCACCCTTTCATCTCCTTCCAGACACCCCCAACCCACCACATTTCCACTTCCACTTCTTGTACTCTTTATTTAATCACCCAGTTTAGTTAGTTATGCCAGTTTGTGAATCGGTGTAGGGCCATCAGCTAGAGTATGGGCAGGGTAGCATCTCTGAAGAAAACCGGTGCTCCCTACCCCCATCCCCCCCCCAGCTGTCAACTGCCAACAATTCCTTAGTTATGGGTGGGGATCCATTCTCACTTTGTTGTGTGACAAAACTTTCTGTGTGGAGATGCAACACACACATCTCCTTACTCCAGAAAGGGATCTCACCACAAACCAAAGTACAGATACCACCACAGTTCAACTTGGTAAACCAATGAAATTTATTGGGCTAACTTACAGGAGAATGGGTAACACAAAAGCTGGGAACCTGGAGCACACACTGCACAGCCTGCAAGCAGCTTAACAGGTTGGAGAGTGTCTTTTCCAGGTGCCTCAAATGGTCTAAACCTCTTCCAGGCAGCTTGGCTGGTTTCTGCTTCCTCTAGGTGGCTTATCTGGTCTTTTGCCTATAATCCAACACTCCAAAGGTGGATATAGGAGGATCAGAAGTTCAGGGTCATGCCTAGCTACATAGTAGATTGAGGCCAGCCTGGGCTATATGAGATCCCTTTTCACACAAAGAAGAAGAAAGGAAGGAAGGAAGGAGGGAAGGAAGGAAGGAAGGAAGGAAGGAAGGAAGGAAGGAAGGAAGAAGTGATAAAAGCAAAAGCATAATGAAATATATTTAATCTGATTGGAGGTATGTATACATATGAAATATTGTACAGTACCCTATTAATATGTATAATATTTATGCCTTTTTCAGTTAAAAAGTTAAGGTCTAAAACATCCAGTTTAGGAAAGTTCCTAGTCTTCAGCCTTGCAATCCATTTATAGACAAGAAATTACTGATCTAGAAAATAATCTCTAATATTTGAGACCAAAGGGAACATCTCAACCCCTTGGCCATGTTTTGTTCCCAGTGAGAGCTGAGGTATTTAAACATCCCTCCAACAGTTACAAGGACAGGTAGACTTCTTTGTCACCATATAGGTATAGATGAAGTCTAACTCACCAACACAGTCATTCATTACATAAAGAGCCAACTATTTCTCTCTCCCTAAGTTTCACAAACCTAATTTTATTTTGAACATCAAATTTTGTATCCATCTTCAGTTATCTTTCTAACATAAATATTTCCTGTGCCATGAAAATTTTCCTTTATACATGATGATGCTCAATAGCTGCTGCTTTGGGGTATTTAGGTTCAAGCTTTTTAATATAAGGCTGACAGCAAAAGCTATGCACAAAACATTTTCTTTCAGATGATTGTCAAAGAGCTCCTGACAAGGGCAATTTCGAGTTTACAATGTAGCTGAAGTACTTTTAGTTAGCATAGATACTCTCAACTGCCTTTCACCAATAATGTATAGAAGGATTCCTTCATCATCCCCTTATAAGTCCTGGGTAGTCATAAATGATAAGGAGAATTTGTTTTTTTTTTCTTTTACTGATTTTGGTGGATGAAATACTGTCTAATTTTCACTTGCATTTGTTGGTTCATTTGTGAGGTTCTGTTTTCAGCTGTTTGACTTAGATTATAATTGTCCATTTCTCTTTTAACACAATGCTCTAATAATCCCTTTAAGCTTTGTATAAAAATGTTAGTCTTATCTGACAAGCTAATTTTCCCCCCATTGGCCTCTGATCAGCGTATTTATCGCCTTCTCTCCAGTGTGTGAGGCACAAGTGTAATTATTATGTTTTTTTCTTTGCTGATTTGATTAGATATGTATTGTTCATTGTGTCTCCTTCCGTAAATATATCTTCCCAGCAGATAAAAACAGGAGTGCTGAGGTTGCCGTGGGTATCCATTGAGGACATAAGGACAGCATCAAAGTAACACTAATCTCATTTACAACAACTGAGCTAAGCACTTGGTTCAGACTCTTTGTATGCACTCACAGCAACTACATTTCTACACACAACAGTTTCTTTTCAGGACAAAGAGGAGGAATGGGTCTTTGTAAGTTTACTCTGTTTACTCTTATCAGAAATCCTGTGGAGTAGGTTCCACGCTGACTCTGTGGTTGGCTTCTCGGGCTGCACAGGCTGGACAGTGGCAGTGAGCCAAGAGCTGTGATTGGTTAAAAACAAAAAAGGAAGGTGTAGCCTGACCAGATTGGCTCTGAACGCCCCCTATTACCTCACTACATTCTGAAGGCCTGCCCACCAATTACAGGACTCCTTACTAGAAAAACCAACTGCTGGAGCGTGCCAAGAGTCCATAGCAACGCCCTTTTGAAACAGAGGGGGAAAGGCAGGCTTAAATCAGCTCTCAGGCCGAGCGTCTATGCCTCAGGACGAGCAGACGCTTAGGATGGATAACCCAACTCCTGATGAGTCCCTAGGAAAGCAAAACGAAAACTTGCAAAACCAGGATGAGGAATTGGGATTTAAGGAAATGGATGGTCTGAGAGAAGCTTTGGCCAACCTTAGGGGACTTTCTGAGGAAGAGAAGGGCGAGAAGGCAATGCTCCGCTCCCGCATCCAAGAGCAATCCCAGCTCATCTGCATCCTGAAACGCAGATCCGATGAGGCTCTGGAACGCTGCCAGATCCTGGAACTGCTCAACAATGAGCTGGAGGAGAAGAGGATGCAGGAGATAGAGAAGATGAAGGTCCAGAGTGATCACGTCCAAAAGCTGGAGGATCGCTTTATGACCCTGGCAGCCAACCACGAGATGATGATCCGCTTCAAGGACGAGCACAAGAATGCAAACCTCAAGCTGAAGGAGGAAAATGAGAAGCTGAAGCAGGAGAATAGCAACCTCTTCAGTCAGGCTCTGAAAGACCAGGAGGCCAAGATACTGCAACTCACTGCAAACAACAAGGCCCTGGTGGAGGAACTGGAGGTCTTGAAACTGAGGTGTGCACACGATACCAGCCAGGCTCAGGCCCGAGAGAAGGAGCTGCTGGGTCTGCAGACCCAGCAGGCCTGTGCTCATGCCAAGGAGACAGAGCAGCTGCTCAGCCAGCTTCAGAGCCTCAAGCAGCTACACCGGCAGGCCACCAACAAGATGGCGAAGGACCAGGAGGAGCATAGCAGCCTGAGCCAGGATCTACAGACCAGGCTGCAGACTGTCACACGTGAGAAAGAGGAGCTGCTGCAGCTGTCCATGGAGAGGGGCAAGGTGCTCCAGAACAAACAGGCGGAGATCCGCCAGCTTGAGGAGAAGTTGGAGACAGCAGCCATGGCCAAGAAGCATGCACTGGAACGCTTCGAGCAGGAGGCAGTGGCCGTTGATAGCAACTTGAGAGTCCGCGAGCTTCAGCGCAGGGTAGATGGGATCCAAAAGGCTTATGATGAGCTGCGTCTTCAATCGGAAGCCTTCAAAAAGCACAGCCTGGATCTTTTAAGCAAGGAGAGAGAACTTAATGCTAAACTCCGCCATCTCTTTCCATAAGGGAAATTCAGCTTCCTGTTGCCTCCAGTAAATACTTCAGATATTTGTGCCTTAGCATCATGGCAAAAGCAAAGTTAATTCATTTACTATACTTTTAAGTACAAAACCACTCTCCTATGACGTTGTTGTTGTTACTGTTGTAAAATTAATATTAATGTTCAGTTCTACCACCTAGAATGTATTTAAGATTAACCAGAGTCCCCGCTGTGGCTTTGAAATTTTCTTAAGATTATCTGTATCTTCTACCTTATAACTTACTCATCTCCAACCTCAGATATCTTCCTATAGCTTCAGATTTATGATTTCAAGGATCCTAAAATGAACATGCTGTCTTGAAAAAAGGAAAACATAGCCCCATTAGCCATTGCAGAGAGTTAAGCTTACCGTGGTTATCACTGTAGCTGAGCAGCCTGATTCCCAGCAAAGAGTGTGATTTGATCTGGTTTTGCTTTTACTTGGAAAGCCAACAGTTTGATTACTCACTTGTTTAACCAAAGTATAAAAGCCAGCTCTGTTACACTCATTCTATTGAATATTCTATTAATATTCAATTTGGTTAAGTCAATCAATTTTAGTATTTCCAGCACGTTTAACTCACTTCCACTTTCTTGGTTTTCTTTTTAGTGACAGATAAGATTTAGATGTGTTGTAAGATTTAGATGTGTTGTATTGACATTCTCAATTGTTTCTTTTTTTATTGTGCAATGTGCTAGTAGGCAAAAGTACCTCAATTTAGGGTAAGCAGTCATAGCAGATTGGGTTTGTTTTTACAGTAACTTATATATTGTTTTCTGCTTCTGTCAATACATTCTCTTGTAATTAAACTTGCATTTTAAAGGTCTAAGCTGAATGTGTATATATACATATGTATACACTTATGGATTTTGTAGGAATAATTTATTTTTGTAGAAATAGTTACTTAACATGACAGTTAAATGTAAAGTTCTCAAAGTAAAGTCTTCAAGTTAATTACCAACATATAATTTATTTCCTTATTTCTCCTATACTTAATCATTTTATATATGCAATTATGAATACCTGTAAGATAGATAATAGTATAGTAAATTTCCCCATTCATTTGGTGACAAGAACACCAACAGCTACATAGTGAGTTTTATATACTTAAAAGCTAGTACTTACGGCTTTCTTTTTGCTTGTTTTTGTTTGGTTTTGTTTTTTGAGACAGAGAAACTTAGCCCAGGTTGCCCTTGAATTCACCATGTAGCCAATGTCACCACATAAATGAGGACAGAAGAATGGGAATATGTGATTGTTGTGTATCAAAGATTTTCCTTAAATTTTCTTTTTGTAAGTTTTGTGTTCCAGTGCTTTGTCTGCATGTACGTATGCACCATATGTCCAAAGGGGGTTAGAAGGCATTGTCAGATTCTCTGGAACTAGAGTCATGGATTGTTGTGAGCCACCATGTAGGTGTTGGGAATTGAACCAGAGTCCTTAGCAAGAGCAACCAGTGCTCTTAACCACGCTCCATCCCTCATTGTGTTAACCACTTTTAATTTCACCCTAGGACAAGTCAAGAGAGGATGCATTGTCAGTATTTTGTAGATGGAACAGTGAGACTCTAGAGGGTGTGGCTTTTATAAAGCCATAAAGCTCTAGAGAGGCAGAGGGAGATCTAAACTGAAGGCTTTTGGGCAGGGTGCCATGGGACTCCCTGACTTGCTTTAACCCTTATTATCACTGTCATGTAATTAATGTGTGAACAAAGGGTGCCACGCTTCTATAGTCATGTGCAGGCATTGCCAATTAAGTGAGCAAGTCTGCTTTCAGGCTCTAAAATCCATGCTTCTACCCAGTATATAAACTACCTTTGAAACACCACATACATACACACACACACACACACACACACACACACACACACACACACACAGGAGAGGGAGGTGTTATTCCCTGTGTGCCCATCACTTTGTATTTAATCTCGGACCATTCAAGAATGAGCAATCAGCAAAGAGTGCACTACTCTATAAAGTAATATCTATCATTGAAACATTTTTCCAATTTCAATTGTCTTTAGAGGGAAATTTTTTTAATCAAAACAGTAATGAAACTAGTCTAAAGCAGACCTAATCTTCACACCCATGAGCAGTAACCCTAAAATGAATGGCAGCAGAATGGAAACCCTAAAATTAAATGGTTTGTCTGCTTCATTGCAAAACTAAGCATGACCTCTAGAAGAATTCAGAATTGTAAGTCTTTGGTATACCCTGAAGGAACAAGTCTAGTTCTAAAGATTTATGAGAATTTGCAAACAGAAACATTGATGGACAGGTGAACTGAAATATTTTCAGAGTACTGTCCCTGCTTTGGTGTGTGAAAGTGAATTCAGGCTAGTTACTAGTAAGGGGATGGGTGGAAAATCAAGATCTCCACAGCTCCATTCTATTTCAGTTTTTTTAAAGGTATTTAATGACTCGAAGGGCACCCTGGCACCCATGCCTGTTATTCTATCAAACCCTATTTCACCAAGATACCTATGGAGTACTTATGGCTGGGTCACGGCACTGACCAGATGAATTTATGAATTATGAATGTATTTACTTTCTCACTATGAGACTGAGAAGAATTTTGAGACTTTACCTATTAGGCCACAAGGAAAGAGGACTATAATTCTGACTTCTCTCCTAAAACCTAGGCTACCCAAACAGATGGTGTGTCTTCCAGAGTCCACTGTCCCAAACCAAGCCATCTGGAAATACTTGAGCCAAGCGTTTCCAAAGGGCATGCTGCCATGTTTGATTCAGATGAATCAGAATCCACCACTATAATGGGAAACAGGGTAATCTATGTTATGGGATGGGAAGAGTTAGAAGGAAGTGGCATGAATATTTAATGGGCCACTAACAGTATCTTTGGTACTATATCCACTTAATTCCCAAGTCCATGTCAGAGGAGAGCACTTTTCTCTCTCTCTCTCTCTTAAAAAAAAAAAAAAAACCTTTGTTTTATGTGCATTGGTATGCTGCCTGCATGCATGTCTTTGAGTCAGATCTTGGAGGTACAGACAGTTGTGAGCTGCCATGTGGGTGCTAGGAATTGAACCTGGCTCCTCTGGAAGAACAACTAGTGCTCTTTAACTTCTGAGCCATCTCTCCAGCCCCCAAGGAATACTTTTTAAAGAAGTTCAATCATGAGTCTTGAAAACATTTCTCAGAATGTGGAACACTGGCTAAGAATAGGCTTTTGCAATTACTTTCCATTCTCCTAAGAACAAACTGATGTTATCTTCTAAATGCTAAAAACCGTGTTAAGCCTAATGGCCTGCCTGGGCTGTACAGGTGAGCTCCAGTGTCTGATGAGCATCTCACTTGGGAAAAAAACAAATCAAGAACCAAGTGTTTCCCACTTGGAAAACAAATCAAGAAAAACTTCCCCTTGGAAAAATCTACCCGGTCATTCACTGCACATGTAATAGACTATAATATCCCACAAGCCCCAATTCCCCAGGTCCACTGGGAGACTCTGGCCTTTGCTTGTTGCCAAGTTGTTCTCATCCATGTTCCAATCCACTCTTTTGTGTACTCATCTAAAATAATTTTTTCTTTCATATTGGAGGTTTGATACAGTTTGGATAGCAAATGTGCACAAGCCCATGTGCTCCCAGAGGGAGCATTACTGGGAAGTGGTAAGACTTTAAGACTTGGGGATTAATGGAAGGTCTTTAGGGGACTTGCTCCTGCAGAGGACTGTGAGACCTGGATCCTTTCTTCTTTCTTTGCTCTCTGACAATGAGGTGGGTGGTCTAGCTTTGCTGTCTGTTCCAAACATAATACCCTGCCATGCACCAAAGCAAGGGGGCTAATTAATCATGGACTAAAACTATAAAACTATAGGCCAAAATAAACATCTTCCCCTTATCAGTCGGCTGTCAGTATTTGTTACAGTGATGGAAAGCTAACACAAGATTATGTACTCATTAGATCATTCTGATAGCAGACTAGAAATAGTTCACAGCATTAAAGAGCTGTAGGTAATTTAGTACAACCATGGAGAGTCAGTTTGTTCTCTATTATATAAGTATCTTCAGTATCTATGCAAAAAGGAGAGACAATATAATATGTACTATTTCCTGTGTCCTGGGGAGAAGAGGATAGGAGACTATGAATAAAATTTATTTCCATATATACAAGTGAAGACTGAAAAATATTAATGAAAGTGGTTGTTAGGGGTGTTGTGGGACATAGGGAACGAAGTTGTCAGAAATAAGGTTTGGAATGAAACTTCTCAATAGGGACAATATTTTTTATGTCATTTAGTTTTTGAAACACACAGCACCTTACCTATTCAAAAGATAATAACGTTCAAAATAAAGAATCTTCTGCATGTCTGCTGAATTTCCAGTAGGCTTCATTTTTGTGTAAATTATTTAAAGCCTGAGGAATTCTCTCTCTTAACTAGGCAGGCAAGATCTATTTTGGAGCAAGCCAAGCATGGCCTGACATATCTGGGTCAGGTCATTCAGCTGGAAGTTGCAACTCTCACAAATGTTCAGTAGCATATGGAAAGTCACAATTGCCTCCTAATATCTAGCATTTCTCTCTTAAATTTAAAGATTGGAGTATTTTTACCTTTTCTCATGGATTTTCACATTTTTTAAATCTTAGATTTTATGTATTTATTTTCATTGGTGTATATCCATTGTACATGTTATATTACAAAAACTATTTTTATTCAGGGATATAGTATTCTTTGAGCATATTTCCCATCTCCCCACCTCTACTTCGGTTGGTACCCTTTGTTCTCCTAGACAGTTTCACATCTACTTTTATGTCACATGTATGTTTGTAAGATATGTATGTATGTCTCTGAATTTATGTGTTGTATAAAATCTAGAAATAACAAATGAGCAAAAACATGTAATATTTATCTTCCTGAGACTAACTTACTTTGCTGAATATGATTACCCCCAGTTATTTCCATTTCCCTGTATGACATAATTTTGTTGTTCTTTATGGCTTAAAAAAATTCCATCCTGGCTAGGCAGTGGTGGTGTGCACCTTTAATCCTAGAATTCGGGAGGCAGAGACAGTCGGATCTCTGTGAGTTCAAGGCCACCCTGATCTACCAGGATAACCAGGGAAGTTACATAGAGAAACCCTGTGTCAACACGGACACACAGACACACAGACACACAGACACACACACACACACACACACACACACACACACACACACACACACACACACACACACACACGTGCTCGAGAGTATACGCACACATGCACACACATAAATAAAAAAAATTTCATTCTGTCTAAAAGTTACTTTTTATTCATTCTTATACTTATGGGCACTCTGATTGGATCTATACCTTAGTTGTTGTGAACTGTGCTTCAATAAGCATAGATGTGAAAATATTTCTGTAATAGACTTACTTGGAGTCCTTTGGTAAATGCACAGGAATGGTTGGTTCACAAGGTAGATCTATAAGTTTTGTGAGGAACCCCTTTGCAAGTTTCCATGGTGGGTGGACTCAAGTACATCCCCACTGGCAGTGTATACGGGTCCCCTGTTGTTCACATCATTACCAGCATTTGATGCTATTTTAATGCCTGCCTTTCTGATGAGAAGGAAGTACAATTTCAGTGTATTTTTACTTTGTGTTTCTCTGATGACTCTAAGACTGAACATAGTTTTATATGTTTATTGGCCATTTTAACTTCACCTTTTTGAATGCCCACTGTCTGTTTCATTAACCTGTTTATTGAGTGAGTTGTTTGAGTTCATGTTTTTAGCTTTATGAGTTCTGCATATAGTCTAGTTGTTAATCATAGGTCAGATGTATAGCTAACAGATTTCCCTCCATTTCTGTAGGGTGTCTGTTTACACAATTGTTTCCTTTGTTGAGCAGACCCTTTTTAATTTCATGTGATCCCACTTACCAATTGTTAGCATCATTTCCTGAACAATTGGGGTCCTATTCAGAAAGGCCTTGTCTAGATCTTGGAACATTTCCTCTCTAACGGTTTCAGAGTTTCAAGTTTTGCTTTAAGACTTTTGATCCATTCTAAGTTGATTTTTATACACAGTGAGGAATAAGAATTTAATTTCATTATTTTACGTGTAGACATCCAGATTTTTTTCCAGCACCATTTTTTCAGAAGAGGTTATCTTTTATCTAATGTATATTTTTGGCATCTTTGACAAAATTCAGGTGGCTTTATATGTGTTTTTAAGTATGTCTTCTGTTATAACCTTGGATTTTAGGTAGTGTGTTTTCTCATGTGCTCTTCTACTAGACTTTGGGCACTGGTTTTTGCTTTTGCGCTAGCAGAGGAATGATAGTAGAGGCAGGGTAAAGCAAACCTTTATAGTCTTTCAATCTTATTTAATATATTCAATACATTTTATTTATTTAATAGATTGCTTTTGTAATCTATTCTAGGCCAGGCACTATGCTAAGTGCTAGGATAGAACGCAAATAGGCCTTATTCTCATTGAATTTGCTTCCAGCAGAAAAATGCTCAAGAATGGGCTGAATAGAAAACACATACAGTCTCCTAACCTAATTTAGGAGAAATCAGGGGAAGTTTTTCACAGAAGCAGATTAAGTAATATCCTAGAAGCAGAATGTCTAGTAATTGTCTGAGACAGTGGCTCCCAACCTTCCTAACTCTGTGACCCTTAAATACAGTTCCTCGTGTTATAGTGACCCCAACCATAAATTTATTCTTGTTGCTACTTCATAATTGTAATTTTGCTATTGTTATGAATAATAATGTAAATGTCTGCTATGTAGGATATCTGATATGTGACTCTTGTGAAAGGGTTGTTTGACCCTCAAAGGGGTCATGATTCACAGACTGAGAAACACTGATCTAAGAGAAGAAAATATGCAACTGTTAGAAGCCATCCCAGGCCCTTCTGTTTCTGGGTAAGGAAACCATCTTCCCTATACTCATTCCAGCCAAAGCTATGGGGTGAGAGGTTGCATCAGATTCGGATGATATTCTCTAGTCAGATTGATCGAGTTATACTCACATTGGTAATTGTGTTGGTCCTCATCAGAATTCTGAGCCTTCATTCTTAACTCACTCTCTCTTTTCCACCCTGCTCAGATGTTCCTACAGCCACTGGAAACTAAGATCTCTGATCAACAAATTAGCCCATGGGATAGAGCAGTGAGTGGAAGGGTTGACTGATTGCCTTCATTCAATCCTGCTTTTTAGCAAATGATCTTAAAGAATGTATGTCTGGATGGAGAGAAAACCAGAAAACTAAAATCTTGAGTGATAGCGGTATGAACAGAACCTGTCATGAATTTTACATAGTATAACCATATGTAAAATTTCTAACAACTTTAGAAATATCATTTTAAATGAATGTTCTTTTTAAACATAATTTTTATTGGTTCTTTGGAAATTTCATATCATGCACTCCCAACCCCAATCATTTCCCAGTCCCTCCATATCTGCTCTTCACCCCCATAGCTTCCCCTGAAAGAAATTTTTAAAAACTATTAATTAAAAAAAAAAAACCTCCTCCATCTTTACTGTCTTTCCAACACCTCTTCATTTGTCTTAATGGCACTGGGAACTGCTGTTTATTCTGCAGTATGCTTTTTGTCCACTACCTTTTACTTGTAAATGTTCATTGTAATGAGTTGTTGGTCTGGTTCAAGGCCTCTGGCCTCTGGTACACCATCAACACTGGACCCTCATCAAAATTCCTCCCAGACATGCCACCATTACCCTGAGTCATGGAGATCTTATGGCTATTGTTCCTCAAGACTCATCCATTCATGCACTCCAGCAGGTCATGGATGGGGTAGATGCTGGGGTGGGTCAACTCAAAACCCTGGATGTGGGGTCTTGGTGGTAGCTGATTCAGTCAGTCTGGACCACTAGGACCTTCAGGCAAGAGGCAGAGCCAGCTCTTATACACCATGGTCCAGCTTTCCCATACCAGTGGTGAAGGATGGAGCCATCTCTCCTGAGAGTGGGGCCAGCCATCTCATGAAGGGTGAGGCCAGCTCTTCTGCTCCAATGACCAGAGAGGGGCAGGGCCAGCTCTTTCAGGGCCAGCATAGGGTGGTGGCAGCTCATCACAGCCCTTCGATTTTTTTATTATTTTTTTATTTAGACAATACTTTATTAGTTTTTGTAATCAAACTCATGTAGATAAGACCTTACATATTAATACAGTGCATTACCCCTGTACAAATGGAAAAAAATTAAGTTCAACATTTCTAGACCAATATGGCTGTTAATTTCTGTACTATGCCAACTCAACATGGTAAACTGGGATACTTTTTTCCAAAGTTGACAGCACAGCTAAAGTTTCCAAAAATTCAAATTATATATGTACATATATATATATATATATATATGACCAATAATAGCAATATGTTATGCATCAATAGCAGCAACAACTTTTCCAGATTCTGCAGTCATTTGAACAAAATTGTAGAGACATCCAGCACACTCCACTTAAAAAAAAAAAAAAAAAAACAAGTAAAAAAGCAAAATCCCAGAAAACAGCGCAATTCTGTTACTCTTGTGGTACCTGGCACCATTTTTTTTTTTAAATTAGCTCCTCAATCATCATCTGGAAGGAAACCATTCTGAGCAAAATCATTAAAAACAGCTCTGATAAAGCACGGTCACTACTATATATCATAAAGCAGGTCCACATATGAGTGAGTACATATCATGTTTGTCTTTTTGTGATTGGGTTACCTCGCTCAGAATGGTTTCTTCGAGTTCCATCCATTTTCCTGCAAATTTCAAGATTCCATTGTTTTTTTTTCTGCTGAGTAGTACTCCATTGTGTAAATGTACCACATTTTCTCTATCCATTCTTTGGTTGAGGGGCATCTAGGCTGCTTCCAGTTTCTGGCTATTACAAATAATGCTGCTATGAACATGGTTGAACAGATGTCCTTGTTATATGAATATGCTTCTTTTGGGTATATGCCTAGGAGTAGAATTGCTGGATCTTGTGGTAGACTCATTCCCATTTTCTTGAGTAGTTACCATACAGATTTCCAAAGTGGCTGTACAAGTTGGCACTCCCACCAGCAGTGGAGGAGTGTTCCTCTTTCTCCACATCCTCTCCAGCATAAACTGTCACTGGTATTTTTGATTTTAGCCATTCTGACAGGAGTAAGATGGTATCTCAGAGTTGTTTTGATTTGCATTTCCCTGATGGCTAAGGATGTTGAACACTTTCTTATGTGTCTTTCAGTCATTTTAGATTCCTCTATTGAGAATTGTCTATTTAGTTCTGTACCCCATTTTTAATTGGATTGTTTGGTGTTTTCGAGAATAGCTTCTTGAGTTCTTTGTATATTTTGGAGGTCAGCCTTCTGTCAGATGTGGGGTTGGTGAATGTCTTTTCCCAGTCTGTGCAGCCCTTGGATTTTTAACACTTATAGTTCCTATGGTCCCTGTGGTATCTTGGGCCATAGTGCTCAGCACAGGCCCCAGCTGCAGAAGGACCAAGGACCCAGACATAGTCCTTGGCAGCAATATGGGCCTAGATGTTACCATGGCCACCCAGATCAGTATGTCCCCTCAGGAATCATGGCCCTAGGACACCAATATGGTCTCAGGTGGCTGACCAAACCTCAGGTATCTGCATGGCTCTCAGTGGTAACAAGAGCCATGGACATCAAATCAGACCCTGGCTACTGTAGGACCATGGAACCAGACATGGCCCTTGGTAGCAGCCCAGGCCAGATGACACCATGCCCCCAGGTGACAGCAGAGGCCACTCTGGTTGGCATGGCCCTGTCAGCAGGCCAGACCCCAGTCATGCATGTGGTTGTTGGTGGCAACACAGGCCACAGTAGGACCATGGACCCAGACATAGCCTTTGGCAGAAGCTCGGGCCCAGGTGTCACTATGGCCCCAGGTGGCAGTGCAGGCCATTCAGATTGCCATGGCCCCAGTGGCAGCACGGCCTTTGGACACCAACCTGGACAAAGGTGGCAGCCCAGACCCTGGGCGTCTGCATAGTTTTTGATGGCATCAGGAGCCATGAACATTAAGACAGACCCCTGCAGTAGGGCCAGGGACCCAGACACTGCCGTTGGCTGCAGCTCAGGCCCTGACATCATGGCTCTGGGTGGCAAGCAGGCCACTCAGATCAGCATAGCCCCAGCAGTGGCACAGCCCTCAGATACCAACATGGCCTCAGGTGGTTGCCCAGACCTAGACCCCAGGCATCTATGTGGCTTTTGGTGGTAACATGGGCCATGGATATCAACACAGCCCCCATTGGTGGTAGGAAAACAGACACAGATAAGTCCTTAGCAGTAGCCTGGCCCAGGATGTCACCATGGCTTCAGGTAGAAACAGGCGGCTCAGAGCAGCATGGGCCCAGCAGTGGTACAGTCCTCTGATACCAACATCGCTTCAGATGGTGGTCCTGATTCCCAGTATTCGCTCAGTCTTTAGTGGTAACTGAAACCCAGACTCAGACTCTAGGCCTTTGGACACCAACATGACCATAGGTGGTGGCCCAGACCCCAGGGCATCCATGTGGCCGTTAGTGGGAACACTGGCCACTGGGGTAAACTGAGACCGGGGCTGGGATAGGACCACTGACACAAACATGGCCCTCAGCAGCAACCCAAGCCTGGACATCACCATAGCCCTGGGTGGCAAGCAGGCCACCCACATCAGCCTGTTCCTTACCAACTTTGCTTCTTCAGTTCTGCCTCTTGCCACAGCACATGAACCAGTCTACTACTCTCTGTCTCCTGTTTCCCCACCATATATTTGCTCATCATAATGGCATCTGCCTCATGGCACTGGGTAGGCTTGTGGCTGTCTTTCTCTAGCCTGGGCTATAAGAACCTAAATAAACGTTCTTAATGGAACATATTCTAATGGAAATAGGACTGCAAAGAAATTTTTGTAAACTGTATTCATTAGTACTAAATGTTAGTTGTAATGTCATTATACTAAAATAATTACATAAATTTTGTTAAAGCAAAACTATGTTAATGTTACTAAGGAACAAAATGTTTAGTGTTTGAAGGCAAGTTTTAAAGAAGTTAAATAAAAACAGTTCAGTCCTAAGTTCAAATAGGTGATATTCAAAATCCGTGATATCTTTCTTTCACCAATACTTTTTTCTTAGCTTGGTCAATTGAATGACTGAAAGAAAAGGCAACTCAGCACTATGAACATCCCTAAGGCCATTTTTGTGACCCCCTAAAAGCTATTTCTACTTAATATGTTTTCTTGGAAGAAAGGATGACTATGTATTTGGACTAGAAAAACTAGAGTTATAGTAAAAACAAAACAAAACAAAACAAATGCCAGTGCTGCTCTGTCAAAAACTGGAGATGTAAGTTGGAGGGGATTTCAATGGCCAAAGAGTAATTTGAGTATCAAAATGATAATATTGAGTGAACATACAGAATATTTTTAAAAATATGAATCCATTGTGGATTCCTCCCTAAAAAGGGAGGAAAGAAACAAGTGAATCAATAACAAAGGCGAGATGAATAAAACAATAATTATTGATCTCAAAAGCATTACTCTGAAAATTTTCTGTTAAAGATAGTTGAATGGATATTTATTCTACTTCTCTGTTCCCTGTATTTCAAAGTAATAAAACAACCCACCTGCGATGAGAGAAAGTAGTGTTCAATAGCAGAATTCCACATAGGATAAAAAATTAAAAAAAACATTTAAAAAACCATTACCTTACAACTTCTAGTGAAGTAATTTAATTCTAAAGAAAGATTAATCAATTGGGCATGGTGTCTCAGCCCCAAGACTCAGATTTAGGAGGTAAAAGCAAGGCTATCACAAGTTTGAGTTCATTCCAGGCTGGGCTACATAGGGAGATTCTGGGAGGAGAGATGAAAAGAGAAGGGATCGAGGGTGATGGAAAAGGAGAAGTGATGGAAGAAGTTCATGGAGAATTTTATAGCACGGCTATTGACTATCATAGTTAGGTATAACATCATGGAAAACAGGGCCAGGAAGTGTTATGTTATCCCAAATGTCATGCAGCTCACATAGCAAAGCAACACTTCAAAAATATCCCAAGAATGCTGAATCTTCAGAAAATGACTACTGTTTCCTGAAAAGATGCAGGGCGTGGTGAGGTGGGTGGAGAAATAGTGATATCGAAGACAAGCAGACACCTGTCTAAAATATGTATTTTGGACAGGACAATCAACATGGTTCCCAACAAGTGGCATTGAGAAAAATGGGGAGAAGTGCTGTTTTGGGGTAAAAGAAATTTGGAACTTGAATCAGGCAAGTTGAAAAAGGACAGAGTTTAAATACCAAGAAGTCAAACCGACCTGGTTGTAGCTCAGTGGTAGATCATTTGCTTAACATACACAAAGACCTGCATTCATCCCTAGGACTAGAAAAAGATTGATCCATAATGATTTTTCTCCTGTATCCAGCCACGACTCAGCTGTATTCTCTGCTAGCTATGATCTGATTATCTGCCATAGAAAAGCCAGCATACTTATGTTACCAATGCTGGAGTCATGGTCAAACACACAGAGTGTATCTTCAGAGAGATACATAACCTGTTTTCCACCCAGAAGGCTGGGAGCAGTTGTGGTTAATAGTCTGGCGACCTTTACACTATTTGTGTGGTTGACACCCTTATTTTGACATGCTTTTCTCAGTTAATCCATAAAACCCATCTTTCTGGAAGATGTTTTATGTCAATCTACAGAAACCATGTTTTTGGAAGATGTCACATGTACTTGGCAGAGAATTTTAAGCTTTGTTGTGCACACACAGTTAATTATCATCACAATTTTTTAAATCAAATTGTGCTGTGCTTAAATATGCCTAAAATAAACCACTCATGATCACACTCTTGAAGTTTGAATCAACACTGGCTATTGAGTCATGTTAAACTAAATTACCTTCTCCCCCCATCCCACCATGGATTGTTACTCTGCTGACTGTGGCAGTCACAGAAATCATTCTATAGGTGAAACTTTTAAATCACACACACATATTTAAATCATATATATGTAAACCAGAATTTTATAATATAGTAAAAACATAATAAAACAATGAGGTTGAGTTTTGATTCAGACAAAATTATATAGTTAAATGGGGATGACATTTCCAGTTCCATGACATCTGTGTTGAAGGCAAGCCAGAGTGTAGGCCTCCTTGATCTGTATGTGTACTGTTCTGCATTTTCAAACCCTTCCTACTGAGGAGGATAAAAGGACATGGAGGTCTTTTATTTGTTTGGAAAGATATCAGAGTGTATTTGTATTTGAAAATGCCTTAAGACTTTCTGTTCTTCTATAGCATTTTTAAGAGCTTCATGAAACTATTTCCAAATTGGACTGTGTCATTCAGTAAAGCATGTTTTCTAATTATTCTTCACCAATTAAAAACCCAGGAGTCAGATATTGTGGTAAGAACCTAAATGATTAGAGAAGCGATGGAGAAACTATTAGTGACTGCCTCTCTCTCTCTCTCTTCTCTTCTCTCTCTCTCTCTCTCTCTCTCTCTCTCTCTCTCTCTCCTCTCCTCTCTCGTTCCTTGATCCAAAAAGACCAAGAACCTACTGCTTCCTGTCTGTCTTCAGTCTTCCAAAACCTCTATGATTAATTCTGGTCATCCAGTAGCTAACTCTGCCCTATGATTCAAAGCAAATTTTATTGGCAGTCCTGGGACCATCAGAGTTCGATCAAAATATCACACAACAATTTGGGGCATCCTGAATCACATGTCCCTGGGCCAAGGTCTATTCAGCACAAGAGTAAACCATCTCTTACTCTCTTTGAGTGACAGGTATTTTGCCTTCATAGTACTTTATATGTGATCAAGTAGAGTGTGTTTTTAAGGAACCAGGAAGTAGAAGCAACCCGATAGGTACACAGACAAGAAAAGGAACAACACATAATAATAAAGTTTGTTAGCTTCGGGCTTCTTCTCCACTCTAACCTGTGACAAAGGCATGACCTGCTTTTTCTCAGGCCAGCAGCTTCCCCTCCACACCTTCTAGCTGACCGTTGGAAGCTGGTCCAGAACATGTTTACCTGAAGCTGTGGCCCTGTCAGCTCCTCCTCCTTTCCATAAATTGATCAGTCTGTCAGTTCGAAATGAGGTGCCGGGGCAGATCCTAGGCCACCGAGAACATTTAACACTACCAATCCCTGTGTGTGTACTTAATTTTTAATTAAATTTACTTATTGCTGCCTGCTATGTTTGAGTTGTTCCTGCTTTTAATTTAATTAGCAGAGTACAGCCTGACCAAGACCCCTAGAAGATAACATGCCTCTGTGTGTGTGTGTGTGTGTGTGTGTGTACACTGCCAGGAAGCCTAATTTATTTTGAGCTTAATTAAAATAACTTGTATGATTCATTGCAGCCCTATTCTCCACTCTCCTCCTCTCTCGAATTCAGCTGTACTGTCATCGGCTTTTCTTTGGAAAACATGAGCTATGGTGTAGCATTTCATTATATTGTAAACGCTTCAGGTCTCAAATCCGTTATGCACTGGAGAAATAGCATAAACAACCCAGAACCACAGATTCAGAATGTGGTGTTTTCTTCAAGACAGCTGACTTGGTATTTTCAAAAAGCCAGCATTTTAAAAAGCAGATAAGGGGGAAGGAATTGCTATAGCTTGAGAAATGAAGAAAACAAAAAACAAATACAAAAGAACAAGCACAAGACAAACCGCAAAACAAGAGACTATTATACAAGACACCCAATCCCAGCAGACCAGCTAATGCTGGAAGTGATCGCGTTGCAAAAAAACAAATAATGATGTTAATAAAATAATAATCGTAATAGCCGTGGTAGTAGTATGAAAGATTATCTGAGACTAAGGACTTCTAAGAGAGTTAGAGAACAGCACATAAATTACTTTGAGGTTGGTAACACTAGATTAGGAAGGATAGTCTTTTGTTTTAGTGGTGGCTATTTCCTCAGGTTTGTTTTGCTTGCAATTGAGGGAGAAACAGCCAAGTGTTCACAAATCCATATATATATATATATATAATATATATATATATATATATATATATATATATGTATGTCATATATGTCTAGAGGTCAAGCGTCGGATTTTCGAGTCTGATACTGGGTAGTAGTTAGTACTGATGAATGAGGGAGTGTAATCGTAGGTTTTCATTGTTTTTGCCGCTGTTACTATGACATCATCGCAAAGCTAGAATTACTGCCCCTCGAAAGCACCCGGAATCTCGCGATATCCTGGCTGGAGGAGCGCGCTGCTGGTGGGCGGGGTAGGGAGAGCGAGTAACTTCCGGCCAGGCCGCTGTCTGGGTGGCGCGGCCCGGTCCTCGCGGGTGTCGCCGCTTCTCGCTTCCACGGCCGTCCCCCCGCCTCGTGCGGGGGGTTGGGCGGCCGCGGGAGGCCACTCAGACCTTCCCCGGTGCCTGCGGTTCGTTCCGCGCCGTGGCTGTGCCCGCGGGGGGCCCGGGGTCTGAGGGGCTGCGGCCTACCCGGGCCCGCCGCCCGGCTCCATGAGGCACAGCCTGACCAAGCTGCTGGCAGCCTCGGGTCGCGATTCGTCGAGCCACCGCGATAGCCGGGAGCCGGCCGCCACGCGCGCGCCGCCCGGGGACCCGACTGCGGCCGCCGCGGGGGCGGAGACGTCAAGGTCCGGATCGTCTGGCCGCGAGCCGCGGCGCGGCGACGGGGGCGAGCCGGAGGAGGCCCGGAGGGGGAGCCGCGGCAGCGTGGCCGTGCGCGCGCCCGCGCCCTCGCCAGTGAAGATGGAGGAGGAAGAGGAGGACGCAATCGCCATGGTCCCCAAGGAAGAGCCGGAGGACATGGACTTTCTCTCTGGGCTGGAACTGGCCGATCTGCTGGACCCTCGGCAACCGGACTGGCACCTGGAGCCCGGGCTCAGCTCGCCCGGGCCCCTGTCCTCGTCCGGCGGAGGCTCGGATAGCGGCGGCCTGTTGAGGGGGGACGACGACGACGAGAGCGCGGCTGCCGAGATGCAGCGCTTTTCTGACTTGCTGCAGAGGCTGCTGAACGGCATCGGGGGCTGCAGCAGCAGCGGCGGTGACCGCGGCAGCGCGGAAAAGAGGCGGAGAAAGTCCCCGGGAGGAGGCGGTGGCACCAACGACAACAACCCAGCGGCGACCAAGAGTCCCCGGAAGGCGGCGGCGGCCGCTGCCCGTCTTAATCGGCTCAAGAAGAAGGAGTACGTGATGGGGCTGGAGAGTCGAGTCCGGGGACTGGCCGCCGAGAACCAGGAGCTGCGGGCCGAGAATCGGGAGCTGGGCAAACGCGTGCAAGCACTGCAGGAGGAGAGTCGCTACCTACGGGCTGTCCTGGCCAACGAGACGGGACTGGCTCGCCTGCTGAGCCGGCTGAGCGGCGTGGGACTGCGGCTGACCACCTCGCTCTTCAGAGACTCGCCCGCCGGTGACCATGACTACGCCCTGCCGGTGGGGAAGCAGCCGCCGGAGCTGCTGGAAGAGGACGACGCGGCGGGAGGAGTGTGTCTCCATGTGGACAAGGATAAGGTGTCGGTGGAGTTCTGCTCGGCGTGCGCTCGGAAGGCGTCGTCGTCTCTTAAAATGTAGGGTCAAGTAATCTGCTCTTTATCCGCGTTTACCCCTTTCTACTCCCTTACACCATGTAAAACACCTTTAGTGGGACATCTTCACCGGACACATTTCAGAGGCGGAAAAAAAAAAGTAATATTAAATCTATTAAGTGTTTAGCTAAAAGCATGAATGTGACACTGTAACCAACTCCTAATGATAACCTGTGACTATTAAATCTCTCTGACAGTTTCTTTTTTAGGTGATTTCCTTCCTGCCAGGCTCCGTTGTAGGGGTTACAGAACAGTCGTTCCCGCCTCACAACCTGGTAAGGATCCATCTCTTCACGTAACGCTCATGCTCTGCTGCTTAGTCTACTTTTAATGGGCAACATCTCAATTTGTGTGTGTGTGTGATATATTTTTTTGTTTCTTTTTTCTTTTTGAAAGGTGGGAGGGGAATCTTAATTTGGGCCCTGTCCACCCTGGAAACAGACTTGTGCTGGTCAATAATGTACTTAAATTGCTTTTGGTTGAACTAGCTGTTAAATGTGTCCCCTTGTTCAGAGTTGCGTGTACCTAGCTCTTCTGTCCCCAGTGTGGACATGGCCTTGGATGACATCGGTTCCAACTGTACACTGAAACCTGCTAATAGAGATACAGTTTGGAGACAGTGAAACAGGTGAAGTTGAATGGAAGTTCCGAGTTGTACAAGGTGCAAATTGGAATTCCAATTGTAGCAACTTTTCAGAGGTTGACAATAAGTATTTGAGGCATGCACAAATGTGGGTATTTTTCTGGAGATGAAAAATCTCTTAAAATACTTAAGAATGCCTTCTAATTTTCAGTAGAAAATAAATACAATCTATATAAGATCCCAATATTTCATCACTTGAAAACTTGGAAGTTAACATACCCATCAGATTTCTGTGTTTTAATTAGAGGAAGAATGATTAATGAAATGTTTGAGGACCAGCACAGTAATTAAGTATGAAGAAATTGTTGAAAGCATTTATTTTTGTTGTATTAAAATTTAGGCTAAATTTGTGTATGATTAGATATTGAAGGTTGTGAAAAGTGAATGAAAACATGTAAAGTGAGGCTTCACAAAGAATCTTATTTTCCATATTTCTAAAACTTTTGCCTTTTTAAAATTAAATAGTTCTGGCCACTTAATGATATGACTGAGGCTGTTTTCCAAAGATGGAAAATATTCTTCCCTTGAAATACTGTTTATTGTCCACTTGTCTAAATCTGTGTTATGATGTCTTGAAGTGCAAGAGACATTAAATTCTTTGTGAAACATCACTGTTTGATAAAGGATATACGTATTTAGCATCCTTGTTTTTCTTTGTGCTAAAGTGGATACAGCTGTTGGGGCAGAAGAGACGGGACCAGCTGCTGGCCACATTTCCTGCTTTATTTTAAAAGGTAGTATAAGAAATAAGGAAAAAGAGGTAATATCAGGGCTTCTGCTGTCTTTTATTTTTAAAATGTTCATAATTAAGTATTTTCCAGCAGTCCAAAGATGTAAGTTATCTTACACGTAAGATGTCTTATTTTGTTACTTGGTTATGGAAATGGAATCTTGTTCTTGCACAACTAACTGTAAATGTTTTGTTGCTAGATAATATGATTTGAGACCTAAATTAGTCTCTGGTTTTCAGTATATCACATTTTGTAAAGTTATCCACTGCACTTGAGCATGAATGGGTAGTAGCCAAACTCTCACAACTTGGAGTGATGGACCTGCTTCTTCAAGGGCAGGAACAAGTCCCCACAATGCAGCTGCATGGATTTTAGTGCCTACTGAAATATATATATATATATATATATATAATATACATATATAGAAACCAAAAGTAGTTGGAAAATTATTTGAAATGACTAATTTGTGCTCTTTCTGAAATATGTTAAATGTAGCTTTTGAAACAGAAGCCTTGAATTGAAATTTAATACTTGAACATTTTTGTATATATTTCTTTGTATATAATTTTGTGCAGTACGATGACAAAAAATGGTGTCATAATAAAATCAGGTTTGTTGATCTTTCAGTTATGGGCTCAAAGAATTTATTCATCTTTAATATGACATTGGAAAGTAGTGGATAAAAATAGGAAAAATGATTGTTGGTAATACAGACTGTGGTCTTTAGTCAAAAGGTTCTGGAAGCAGTAAGCTTGATTTCCAAAAAAGTATACCATTTCCATGGAATATTTTCTTAACATCTGTGCTTTTCTCCTGCATTTGAGGTGTGGGCTTGGGGAGAACCAGTTTCTGGATTGGGATGTTTTGAAATTCCAAGTACAGACTTTTAGAATGTCATTTTATAAATGACAGTTTGGAGAATTAAGAGCTCTTGACAGTGGCAAGATTAGAATGGCCTAATTTTAAATCTGCTTTGTTAGGTTCTGTATGTTTTATTAACTGTCTTTTCTGTTTTCATTTCATTGTTTCTTTTCTAGTTATGGTGACAGTGATTTTTGTCATTTTTCTTTTTTTTTGCATCAACTCATGGTCTTGTTTTTACATGGTAACTGCATGTATTTAGGACCTATCAGGGGCTTGAAATAGATTTTATCATATTTATGTGTAAGCACATTTTATTGTAAATGTTTGGGTTTCTCAATCAACAACAGTTGTTTATTTCAGTGTGTAGTAAACAGTATTCTTAAAGTGTCCTGTTCACTACTTGTTAATTAAAAAAGTTATGATTAATGTAAAACTGTTGTCTTACTATTTTTAGAAATTGTGTTGTAAATAATTAGTATTTAGATAGAGAGTTCTGGAATATAAAATAGATTTCAGGTTTGAATGTATTTAATGTGATGGTTGAGAACAATTTAGCATTTGGGGAATTATTTCAGGTTTTATTCCTGATTTGTACCTGTGTGGTAAAAATGATAGAAAACCTAAAGATGTAGCTTTTTAATACCTGTCTTCCTATGGTAGTCCATATTCATACATTAATTAACACATATTGTTGTAGTAGTTCTATAATAGTGACTTATGTTTTATCCTTTTTAATCAGGCTTAACTAAAAAGTACATGTTTGTTAAAAATGTAGTCACTCCTCTGATATATCCACAAAGTATTCAAAATATTTTAAATATCTGTGCATTTTATACTCGCTAAATTAATCTCTTTCTCTTCTCTTTAAACAGCTTAGCAGTATCTGCAAAAACGAATCTTTTCCTACAACCTGTTAACTGACTGGACTGATGGTAACAGTAATTGTGGGAGCCATGTCGGTCAAAAATTTGGCATCTGCTGCAAAACATGAATGCCATTTCCAAGTTCCCAAATTACTTCTATACTGATTACACTTTCCAGAAATGGAGATATGAAAAGATTCTCTGGAATGCTTGAAAGACTTAATAGAAATCCATGAGACTAAGTTAATTTTGGAACAAAATTACACCTTTTCCTTTCATGGCAGTAACACTAAATTTATTGCATATTTTTTTTTGAAAATATGTAACCATTGGAGAAGAGAATTATAGTGTTTTATCAAGAAACATTAGATTTTTACATAATAAACACATTCTGTGGAATTAGATTTAGTGGGTTAGAGTTACATAAATAGGTTGGCAGTGATCACACAACTTACGAGTTTTCATTTATGGAATGTAAAGAGCTGCTTTGGAAGACAGACACATTGCTGAGTAGAATAAAGTCCTCAACTTAAAGAGTAGTGTTTTTAAATAGATGTATTGATTGTATATTTTTAAAAAGTGATTATGATAATGTGTGGGTGGTATTGCAATTTAGGGTATGAGCTTGTGTGCAATCTCAGATATGGCATGTTGGACATTCTGAGTACTTGATCATGTTTGAATGTTTTGAGGTTTCTGATGAATGACAGTTTCTACTGTTCTGTTAAAATTTCTGTAGTGTTTTGTAAGGACCTTCATATTTTGGATGATGATGGCTTATTTCATATTTCAAGTAAAAAAAAACCACTCAGAACCCAATCATTTTTTCATTATTGTTGGATTATGCTAATACATTTTTCATCTGCTCTAGACTAAGTCATATTTTTTGGCTCACTTGGGAAATATGCAGATAGAAGAGGGAGTTGATAGGAAGTAGTGTTATTACTCAAAATTCATTCAAGTCCTCTGATATTCATCTATGTGCTCAGAGTCCATAAAGTCAAAAAGTAAAGAGAATTCCCACAGGCTTATATTTAAAGTAACCGATTCCTATAGTGCAGCTGATCCACATCCAAAGGTTTAAATACTGCTACTTTGGAATCAAGATGTGGATAATTCACTAATAATGTGTACCTTAATAACACTCAGTTATCTGGTTGAGGTATTTTGAAAGTAGAGATCAAGTGTGCTCACAGATGAGTTAATTTTTGTAACAAATAAAACAGATTCTTCAAAGTATAGTAGGTAATATTTGTGTTTTCTCCCTTTTTCTATGTTGATTCTAAGTTGATTCTAAGTTGTAAGACCCACCTTAGTATTTTTATTGTGTTCCTGGGTCAGCACTCCTCATCTTCACCTTTTATTTACTTAGAGATTAAAAATGCCTTCCATCATGGCCACTACAGAATTTTTCATATATTTGAATTTAAAATACCAGCATGTGTGAGCTCAATATTTAACCAGTTACCCTGTTTTACAATATTCTGTATAATTTTTGTTGACTTAAATTTACTATCTGAAAATATTTTGTTTATGTTAAGAACTAATTTATAGATCTAGTCACAGATTATGTTTGGAGCACTGTATAATTCTGTCAGTCAAAAATTTGAATTTTATAGCCCGAAAGTGTTTCCAAGTTTTGTATCATCCTGCTGAGGTCAAATTTTTAGACCCTTCTGGCTCTTAACTGAGTTTGGACTTTAATACAAACATGTACACACATATTTCTTATATACAATGAACATTTTAAAGCCATGTGCCTGGACAGAGAAGATTTAAAAATTTTAAATATTTTTAATGGTTTGTCTACTTTAACTGGACTGAAATTTTAACCATTTTCCTCACTGAGGCATTGTTCCTAGGTCTGAGCCACAAAAGGCTAAATTTCCTTAGGTTTTAATGTTACAGTAACATTAAACATTAAAAGCCTTGTGAACAGGTTTTTGTAGACTTGTGGCAGTAGACTAAGCATTTATTTCTTAGTTGCCCATTTCTACTAGTTTAAAAAGAGGATTTGACTATGTAGCAGAGACAAGAGTCCAGGAATCCTCTTTTTGTGATAGAAACAGTTTAACATATAGCTGGAGTGTTGGGAGTAAGGTCCTGCGACCATTACAAGCATAGTGAACAGTTTGTACTTCTCAAACAACATGGGTCTATCACTGGATTTTGAGTTACCTGAAGTTGATTATACCATCTGTATATATCTAAGGAATCTAATTTAATAATTATATTTGATCAATTGAATTATGCATTAGAAGTGAGATTATAGGTGGACGGTTTTCTATCAGTAAGCCTTTACTTTTGCTAATATTCCTTATAATGGGCAATTATGTACAAAATATATTTTCTCATTGCAGTTGTAAAAGTAAAGCATACTAGAAGTTGGGAACTCTTTTTAGAAAGGAAGCAAAAAAAAAAAAAAACATGATTATCTCAGGGGAAGATAAAGGAAACCTTTTATGGCTGGAAAGATGGCTCAGAGGTTAAGAGCACTGGTTGCTTTTCTAGAGGTCCTGAGTTCAAGTCCCAGCAACTACGTGGTGGCACACAACCATCAATTAGATTTGTACCCTCTTCTGGTGTGCAGACATAACGTATTAAGTAAATCTTTTTAAAAAATTTGAATAGAGTACATTTTATGTGTTCTTTGAAAGAACAAAATCATCTTTGCCTTCCAAAACCTGTGCTAAATTTCACTTGAATTCTAATTTTTTGTTGTTGATAGAGACAAGGGTGTTGCAAATGGACTAGAAATCACAACGTACATCAAGCTATTCTCAAACTTGGGACAAAGGCCCTGCCTTTTCCTCCCAATCGCTAGGTATACCTGGGCATTTTTTTCTTTAGACAGAAGCCTATTTCACATTCAAAGCCACCTTTTCTAAATCAACAAGTCATACTATTTAGAAGGAATAGTTAAGATGTATTTAGAAATGAAACCATATTTAGCATGGTTGTAGACATTGCTACACTCTTCTGTGGTGACTAACTGCTTCAAGGAGAATTGATATAATGTGCATTACTGAGGCTCTGTATCCACAGCTCATGACCTTAGAAGCTATGTATATCAGCCAGTGGCTAATATTAATAGTGCAGGTATTTGTCATTACAGAAATTGGACAGTGTTTATTTGGATGCCACAATTAGTCGTAGTTTAAAAAAGAAGACTATGAAATACTTGCGAAGAAGACAGTGGATTGCTCCAGAAACAAATGATCTAGGGAAATAACTCCATGATCATACATCAGAAAGCAAAAATAGGAGCAGTAGGCTGTGAGTGGGGTTACTCAGGAAGGTACTAAATTATATGTTAACTTGCTCAGCATTATACATGGGGAAAAAGAAAACTCAAGCCTGAGAATCTAGAAAACTATCCCATAATAGGTCAAAACTTAAAAAGGTGACTTTCTAAAACCTGTTGGCTGGGATTGACCCTTTGTGAGGAAGATGAGTGACCCCCATGGAAACAGCCTGAACAGAGAAAAGTAAAGTAACATGCTGTATTTAAAAGGAAAAAAAAAAAATTCCCCTTCCTGTTTGGCTTCATGAGGACTTTATTCTTAATTGCTATGTAGTCATTTTTTCTTCTTGTGCTATAGACCAAACTAAATGCCTTAAAGTAAAGGAGTGGTACTGGCAATGGTTAAGAAACAGTATTGGGCAAACTAGGGAATTTATGTTCTTTTGCATTTTTGTTTTTTGAGCTACGGATTATATGTAGGTCCTCTTACATGCTAAAACCATTTTACCACTAACTTACATTCCCAGCATCAAAAACTATATGCCCTGTATGTTTTTATTTGGGGTTCCAACTTTTGTTGCTCTGTAGTCTTTCATTGCAGGTCAGAGTTGTATCTTGTAAAAAAATTCTGAGTCTGAATTTTTGATATAAGAGACATAGATTATTTTCACCATTTTATTTTTGTTGTACATATTTGCTTCAAATCAATGAATTTTCTAAGCCAGGTTCAGGTAGCTGAAGGGCCTTTATGAGGAGTCTATATTGTCTAGACCCAAGGTAGGCTGCAAACACAGTCTGAAGTAGAATGGGAAATACCATCTTTCTACAGACAGGCTTAGAAACTGTAATCCAGTAATTTAAGATGTTTCCTCTCCGTGGTAGAGGGCTTGATTCATACCTGTAAGAAAACATTGATTATCAAACATGTAAGCCCTATAAGTCTTAAGGTAAAAGTATCTAAAAGATAATGTCAGTCTCCTTTTCTATTGTTATATATTCACTGTTGCAATGGGCTGCATAGACATTTTCATTAATGCCTTCTCTTTAGTCTTAAAAATGATTGTTTTGTGTTGGTGGCATATGTCTCTAATCCCAGCACTTAGGAGGCAGAGGCAGGCAGATTTCTGTGGGTTGGAGGTCAGCCTGGTCTACAACTCAAGTTCCAGGACAGCCAGGGTGGTACACAAAGAAACCCTGTCTTGAAAACAAACAAACAAACAAAAACCAGATTGTGATTTTTTTTGTGCCTCTTTAGTTCACTTCTGGAGGTACACAGAATAGATTGCTACAAGAGTTCAGAGAGTAACTGGAATATTTTGGTGTGGATGGCTTACACGTAGCAGTTTGCTCACAGTATTTTCCTTTAGGACATGTGTGCAAACTCATCTCATTTTATATGACACAGCTGATAATGGTTCGTTTTGTATCGAGCATTCAATACACAGTGAAGGTTAGTGGCCTGAACAGTATATAGAGGCAGGCACAGCATGACAGAACTACTTTAAAACTTGGAAGAAGGGAAATACTGCTTTTGGTCTTAATGACTTAAAGTAAGAATATATTTGCTCTCTTTAAGTTTCGAGTTCCTTAGGTGGACGTATAAATAAAGGTTTTAAATTAGAAAACAGTCCTACCTGGCAGCTAGGCCCCCATTCATAGGTATAGCCAAAAGGATAGGGTATACGCCACCCATACCAAAACCAACTAGTGCGCCCCGGGTCATGGCACAGGTCTCACAGTTCAGATCACCTAGGAAATAAATCGTGTAAATGATGGTCAAGATACTTAAGCAAATGCGATTTAAAGAGCAAAGGGTTCACATTTTCAGTGACAACAAAAATGATTGCTCAAAGGATGGTATGTAGCGGCATGAATGCATGCTTAGCGTGTATCAAGGCCTTGGCTGGGAAATACTGATAAGTAGGAAGATCTTGACTTGATCTGGATTTTTATAAATTTGAATCCGTATGTAACAGAAAATAAAGCATAAAATTGAACAATCACACACATGGAATACTCAGGATAAATGATACAGTTTCAATTTTTTTTTTTTGTTGTTGTTGCTAAATACTACACATTCACATAGTACTTCCAGAGATTACAGCGTTGTATTCTCATAACCTACTTTTCATTAAAAGGATTTACATATAATGTGGGAATTATATCTGAAGCTCCTGCTTCAGATCAGGGAAATATGACACACATGTACTCACTGTGCAGCCAAGCACAGGCAAACCTAATGTGAATCAGCTGTTGGGTAAGTCTAGCAAGCTTCAGCCTTCCCTAAGTACTGCATTATAGCCCACAGCTACTTAGCATTAACATTTTGGTATTAGGTGAAGCTGTACATAGTGTGTACTAAGGCAAACTGAGGGGATAATGAAATAAAACATACCTGTACTCAAAGGGTAACTTAAAAAATTTACATAAGTCAGGGTCGCTGTCAAGAAAGGCATCACGGCCATTGGTAAGCTGGAAGCTAGTCGAGCTTGTGTCACGTGCAAGATGCGCCGAAAAAGACTGTTTGCTATTAGGCCACTGAAACCAGCATTAAGTCCAACATATGCTGATCCATATTCAAGCAGATTCCTGAGGGTGAGGAAAAAATAACCCGTTTCCACAATTTGGTTAAGTTCTCCAATTCTGGTATGTTACAGAACTTACTAGCACCGTGGGAAGAATTAAGACATACAAACCAACATTAATAATTAATAGCTTCACATCTATATTTCTATTCTAAAAAGGCTTGAATTTGGGCAACACATAAGAATACAGTGCTACTGGCCACCTGCATTTTGTGATTTTAATAAACTTGCCCTGAATTGTGTAATAGGGAACAGCTCTGAAGAGGGAGATGTCTGGCTCTTTTGAACTCCCATGATATCAAAAAATTACAACACATTTTAAGGTGGTACTATTATTAGTTCTTACACTCATTGTGTCTATAAACAACTTGTTTACACATAGATACATACTCTACTCGGTTTCAGTAGTTTGGAATTAATGTTTTTCTCTCAAGTATTAATATTACCCAGATTAGGAAATTGGGGTAACTGAAATTTAAGTGAAACATTATGCTAGGTAGTTTACAGTGACTCATCGACGAACATTTGAAAGGTAATTTGAGATGAGTGAAGTGGATTTAAGCCAAAATATATGCTCTATATGCTTAATTTTGGGGAAAAAAAATACCTAAAACCACCACTGAATCCTACAAATAGAATAAGCTATGGTCTTCAGCTACAACTCAGTCTGGTTTCCACCAGCTGTGTTGTGATCTGCAGTATGGCTCACTGTTGCATGTTTCTCATTTCTCAACCCACTTAGGGTCACTCTAAAAGTACCTCTACTAGGTTCTGTAGTTTTTGCTTACTTTAAAAGCTTTTCCAGGACATCATACTAAAGCATCCTACATTGTGTAAGGTGATGCTTTCCTGACCTCTTACTTTGCATTCACCATGCCTATCATTTCACTCACTGAGAATTAGTTATATAAAGGTGACTTGGTAAAGGCACAAGAAAAGCTGCACTCTATCTTGGAGAGTCTCATAGTTGGCCCCATGGGAAGAGACTGAATTGAGGTTTTCAGAACTCTAGAAATGGTTCCGAAAATTAGAGAACTATCAAACAAATACAGCCCCAATGTGAGAAGCCTGTTTTTTTGTAGGGGCTGAAGAAACAGAACTTGTGCACTTTCACAAATACATAAAAGTTATAAAATGGGAGTCATCCCTATTTTAACCATGGGAACCAAAGCTTAGAAACAGTGGAGCTGAAACTCGAAAAGAACACTTTATTGTCTCCCAAACTGCAGTTTGCTGTGGTTTTTAAATTAAACATTTTTATTGTTTCTAAGCTAAACCATAACCTTGTAATACCAGCTTAATTTGTAGTGCTCTCTGTTTAATTTGGCGCAGAGACCACTGGCAGCCCACTCTCTTCTTTTGTTCCTGTCATCATCTCCATTCCTTACATCAGTCTTTCAGGCTTTCCTTACCTTGTGTAAGTTTTCTGTTGTTTATCTCCGGAAACAACTAAACGGGGTGTCTGTGTAGGGGTAGTGGTAAGGGAGACACAGTTGCTGAAATTTATCAAGTCTTAACTGCTGCTCAGTGTTAGGTTCTCTCTTGAAGATGGTTAAGTGCCAGCAAAAAGTGGAATTGGTGTGCTCTCCACACTTGAAGCAGTTTCCAAAGTAATATTTTACATCTTTCATTTCAGCTCCCACCATGCTTGTCTGTACTCACCAGTGTAACTTAACTATGCTGGTTCCTTCACTGGTACCTCTTGCTTACTTTAAATCTATTACCCAAACTGGCTGGAATAGACAATAAAGTTAGTTGGATCAAATTTTTCCTGCTTAAAACCTTGTTATGTCCACACTAATATTGTTTCCTCAAATATGACAGATCGTGGCTTTGTCACTTCTGTGACCTTGTTCCTGCTCTTCCTAGACTAGCTCCTTTTCAAGGTCTCATGGTTGGGTAAAATCAGTCAGTGGGTAAAGGTACCTGTCTGACAAGTTCCATTAGGACCCACATGAAAGAGGAGACCAGACTCCTGAAAGTTGTCCTCTGATCTCAGCACGTGTGTAAACATACAGCTTCGCCTTAGCTTGTCATAAATGTAACCCACTCAGATTCTCTGGTGGAGGAGGCCTAAGAACATTCTGTAGAAGTACAGTGTAGTTGCCTGTACTACCTTTTTAGTATCAGCATGCTTTGTAAATTATCTTTCATTTAAAGATCTTTAAACACCCATTTCTCTGTCATTCCATCTAGCCACATATTCCATGGTACTCTTACTAAAGGTAAGCATACAGAAATATACTGAGAAGACAAGATATAAAAAAGGAGGTGGGTAGTTGGGGTGCACGCCTTTAATCCCAGCACTCGGTAAGAAGGCAGAGGCGGGCAGATAACTGAGTTCGAGGCCGGCATGATCTACAGAGTGAGTCACAGGACAGGCTTTAAAGCTACACAGAGAAACCCTGCCTCGAAAAGCCCAAATAAATAAAAACATAAGGATAACAAAGTTCTTTTAAGATGTTATTTGTAAATGGGTCCATGCAGTTTTGTATCACTGTCAAAGTTGAATGGAAAGGTTGGTTCACCAGTAGGATACTTGCAAAGATGAATTTTAGTTTTAAGTTCTACAGTGAGTTGTGATACACAAAAATGGTGTCTCTGGGTTTCAAGCGTTTTTCATCGTAGCAAAAATACAGCTTTGTTTCCTTTGATATCCTGTGTTATTTACACATAAACCAGCAAATTTAAGATAATCTAATAATTCTTTCTGATTAAAGACATTTTATTTTTTTTAAAGATTTTATTATGTATGCAACATTCTGCTTCCATGTATATCTGCACACCAGAAGAGGGCACCAGATCTCATAACGGATGGTTGTGAGCCACCACGTGGTTGCTGGGAATTGAACTCAGGACCTCTAAAAGAGCAGGCAGTGCTCTTAACCTCTGAGTTATCTCTCCAGCCCCAAGACATTTTAATACTAAGGGATCTTACCTTTCTGACTCTGGAAGTTGTTTAACTTTTCTGGATATGATATTAGATATTAAATCATCTTTGATAGCACTTTCTTTATGGTTTTCCATCTTGGACCTAAAAAAAAATAAAAATCCCATTTAAAAATTTTCTAGAAATAAACAGTCACCTGAAATGCATACTTTTGAAAACTATAGATTAATTTCATAATCTGAAAAACCAATGTATATGTAGCATACAGAAAAAAATCCCCATCCCTCAGTACAGCACAACAGAAACCTGAACATGAAAAAACAGCAAGAGTTTCTAGGAAACACAAACTTCACAATCCTTATTTCCTAAGCAATTTACAATAGGAATGAAACGAAAATTATGAAATTTTTAATGCAAACACGGTGACATGCCTGTAGTTGCAGCACTTGGGAGGTGGACCTAGGAGGATCAGTTCAGAGCTATCCTTGGCTACATGGGAGTTTAAGGCCAGCATGAGCTACATGAAAACTTACGACAGGAAAAACCACAAAGAACTTGTATTCAATAGTCAAGAGGGGGAAAATGCAACAGCTGCAAGTCATGAGAAAACAAAAAACCAGCAACCTGTAAACTGATAAAATGTTAAACTATTAGGGGGAAACTAAGATCACATAGATATATAATTAGATAATTAGGTTAGTTAAAACTAGAAAATTTGCCCGGGCATTGGTGGCGCACGCCTTTAATCCCGGCACTCGGGAGGCAGAGGCAGGAGGATCTCTGTGAGTTCGAAACAAGCCTGGTCTACAAGAGCTAGTTCCAGGACAGCCTCCAAACCGCAGAGAAACCCTGCCTCGAAAAACCAAAGAAACAAAAAACAAAACAAAACAACAAAAAACTAGAAAATTTGATTTGGAAGCATTCAGGAAAGTGACATGTTGCTGATTGAACTATAAATTGAGTGTAACCACTTTGCAAAAACAATTTGGTGTCAGGTTAAAGAGATGGCTCAGTAGTTGGAAATGGCACTATTGCAAAAGGTAAGAATTGGGCCCTCGGACTCTCCAGCTCGCAAGAAAGGTCTGCTCACAGCTGCTTGTAACTCCAGTTCCAGGGAAATAGATACCCTCTTCTGACTCCCACGGGCACTGCAGGTGTGTGTGTTAGGCCACACTTGGACACACATATACACATAAAAATAAAGTTGGAGACTGGAAAGATGGCAGAGTAGTTAAGAGTACCAGTTGCTCTTCCAGAGTGCCCAAATTAACTCCCAACTTCCATAGAGTAAATAGCTCACAACTCCAGGCCTACGGTGATTTGATACCCTTTTCTGGTCTGCAGGCACAGCACAGACGTGACTGACACTTTAGACCGATTACGGCCCACATGCCAGTAGTTTGCTGATGTCTGTACCAGACAGGGTGCATGTCAGGATGGCAAATGAATTTTTCTGTACAGATGCAGTTCTTTAAAAAACCACTTCCGGGTGGCAGTTATGAAAAAGAAAGGCCTGCCACCCGTGGCGACACCTGCAATAATAGCATTTGTGAAGCTTAGGCATCAGGTTTGTCAGTTCCTGGGTTATAAACTGTTTCTCAAAAGAAAGAAAAAACCCAACTAAATACTACACATATTTCCGAAAGTATCTACATAAAAATCGGAGATTGGAAAATTAAATTTAGCCACGGCCACCCGATAAAGTGGCAGTAATTCTGAGATTAAAGTCAATAAATCCTGTAGGGTGGGAAGTGAAGAGGGGCTCAGCACAGACAGCTCCCCCTGTTGTTGCCACCCCGTGCATTTCCCGACACTGGCATAGTGTTACTCACACTCCGCGGGATGAAGGGCACAGTATGCCCTCCTCCTAGTCGCCGGTGCTTGCCCAGATTCTCCCGCGCTCGGGTTTACCGCAACCTTGGCTCAGGTCGCCTGGGCTCCATCTTTGGCTGACACGTGACCTTGTCGATGCCTCTGCTTCCTGTGGAGAGGCTTCCGGTCCGGGAGCTGCTAAACTGGATTAGCAGGGAAGGCGGGCGGCTGCTGAGGGCATCCGTTCACTATCCCTTTGCCAGGTAGAGCCTGCGGAAACCACCATCCATCCGTCCCACCTGGGCACGCAGCCCGCTTCCGGGTCTCCCGAGCTCGGCGCGCAGCGGGTGTAGGCTGCTCTGGCAGTGAAGTTAGCCCGAGGCTGAGGCCTTTGCCCGGTCTTCTTTCGCTTGGATCTCCCGCTCTTTGTGCCATGTTGTACTGTGGGTGACTTCCAGCGGACCGTGAGCAGTTCCACAGCCAGCGCTCATTGCCTCAAGCATTCCCGGTGTCCCCTAGAACACCGCTTCTGTGAAACGGGGTTCGGTGAATGGAGTGAAAAAGTTCAGAAGCTAGAGAACCGGGCGAGATAGCGCACGCATTAATCTCACCATTCAGGAGCCGGAGACGGGGATCTCTGCGAGTTCCAGGTCAGCTTGGTCTACACAGTGTGTTCCAACAAAGCAGCCAAAGGATTTAGGGTCTCTATAAAAGTTATCTGAGGTAGCTATATCAATATTGGTGTCTCCCTTTATCACTTTCTGGTTATTGTTTGAGATAGGATATCTCTGTGGAACCTGGAGCTCATCCATTCAGCAGGAATAGCTGCCAGCAACTCCGAACTGGCCTGTTTCTCTGGCTGAGATCACAGGTGTGCCTACCATGCCTAGTGTTTTGCATGGGTGCTAAGGATTCAAACCCAGGTCCTCAAGAAACACAAGCTATCTTTTTTCCTTTCAACAGTCATTTGTTGTTGGAGAATATTATTTTAAGATGTGCTACATTTGTTTATGCCGTGGCACATTTGTTTAATGATGCAAAAATGTGTTGCATTCTTTTATGTTGCATTTGTTTAACTCTGTGAGGCTGTGTTACTTTACCTGTCTAAAACACCTGATTGGTCTAATAAAGAGCTGAATGGCCAACAGCAAGGCAGGAGAGAGGACAGGCAGGGCTGGTAGGCAGAGAGAATAAATAGGAGGAGAAATCTGGGAGGAGGATAGAGGAGCAAGAGGAGAGGAGGACACTAGGTGCTTGCCCAGCTACACAGCCAGCCACAGAGTAAGAAGTAAGGGTATACAGAAATAGAGAAATGTCAAAGCCCAGAGGCAAAAGGTAGATGGTTAATTTAAGAAAAGCTGGCAAGAAACAAACCAAGTTAAGGCCAGGCATTTGTAAAAAAGAAAAAGTCTCCATGTGTGATTTATTTGGGAGCTGGCCGAGTACAAAACAATAACAATTTACAAAAAAAAATCTTAAAATTTGTTTGTTTGTTTGAGACAGGGTTTCTCTGTGCTGTTCCCTGACTGTCCTGGAACTCACTCTGTAGACCAGGCTGGCCTGGAACTAACAGAGATCTGCTTGTCTCTGCCTCCTGAGTGCTGGGATTAAAGGTGTGCACCACCACTGCCTGGCTAGATTATAGTCTTTAAAAACAGGAAAACATACATTTACCCTCCTACTTGACAGTCTCAAGATTCTTCATTCACTTTCTACGTCTAGAACCCAGAATACTTCCCTTCACACTTCTTAGGATGAAGATCTTGTGCTGATGAATTTGTTCACATTTTATGAGTCGAATGGAATATTTATTTAGCCTCCCTACTTAACTATTGGTTTGTAGAAAAGCTATTGATTTTTGTATGTTGATTTCATATCCTCCAACTTTATGAAACTTATTAGTATGAATAGTTTTTGAGTGGGATGTAGGTATTCTGTGTTCACAATTGTATCACTTACAAACAAGTACACATTACTTTTTTCTTGTTGGATGCTTTTTATTCTTTTTCTTGCCTGTTTGCTCTGGCAAGTACTCTATTGGTACTATGTTGCATTATAGTGATAAAAGTAGGTATTCTTGTAGGAAAAGGCATCACCTTTACTCCAATGAGAATGAGGTCAGCTGGGTTTTTCATAGATGACATTTATTATGTTGAGATGTATTTCTAGTGTTTAATTTGTTTGTTTGGTTTTTTTTATCATGAAGGGACTTGTTTCAAATGTTTTTTGTGCAACTATTGAATCAATAATATATAGGTTTGTCTCTCATTCAGTTAATGGAATGTATCTCATTTATTGACTTATATGTGCTGAATCATTTTTGCATTCTCAGGACAAATCCCAGTGGATGGTGTATAATCTTTTTGAGGTGCTGTTTGTTTGCTATGTACTCTAATCTTTAAATAAAAAATATTTTACATTTGTTTATTTAGTGTTTGTGTTTGCTGGGTAAGGTGCATATATAGAGGTCATAGAACAATGTGTGGGGAGTCAGTTCACTCCTATGTGGGTTCCAGGGATTTAACTCAGGTTATCAGGTTTGGCATCAAGTGCCTTTACCGACTGTCTTTAATTACTGCACGCTTGCTATGAGGAAACACCACGCACAATACAACTTTTAAACTAAAGCATTTAGTTGGAGGCTTATTTACAGTTTCAGAGGGTTAGTCCATTATCATCATGGTGGAAGGCAACAGGGAAGGATGTAGTAGCTGAAAGCTCACATCTGATCATCTGATCCACAAATTTCGGGGGTGGGGGAGGGGAAGGAAAAGAGAGTGATAGATAGATAGATAGATAGATAGATAGATAGATAGATAGATTTGGCCTCGCACAGCTTTTGAAACCAGAAAAACCACCCTCAGTAATATACCTCCTCCAATTAGGTCACACTTCCTAATCCTTCCTCAACAACTTACCAATTAGGGATCAAGCATTCAAATATATGAGCCAATGAGGGCCATTTTCATTCAAACCACCACACCTCCTGAGCCATCTGGCTGGCTCTCTGTACTTTAATCTTTATAATACAAATAAGGCAATAATTATTTATACATTTTAAGAGGAAATGCAGCCAAAAGCTGAACAGAAACATGCCTTTCATGTAGTTAATGTTGAACCAATATTACATGTATACACATATAATTATTCAAGAATAATTCTGTGATTTTTTTTTATTTTATTTTTTCCCTATGAACATGCTAGGCTGGTAACTATTGGCAAGGAAAAGGCCAGAGATAGTTGATATGCAGCAATAACAAAAACAAAAAACAGTAATAATGGTAGTTGCTAGAGTCTGTTTTTGTTCCTACAATGCTATTTGCTGAAGCCTTGATTTCTGTGGTGGATTGAATGAGATGTCTCCCATAGTCTTGGGAATTTGAATACTTGGCTCCCAGCTAGGGGTGCTGTTGGTGCTATTTGGGAGGCTTAGGAGGTGTGGCCTTCTTGGAAGAAGTATGTCACTGGGGCAGGCTTTGAGGTTTCAGAAGCCCTGGGACATCCCATTTGGTGTTATCTGCTTCATTCTTGTGTTCAAACTGTGGGCCTCTACTTCCTGTTCCTACCACCACGCCTTTGTTTCTTCATCATGTACTCCAATTTTCTAGGGCCCAAACTCTCTTACAAGTCACCTTAGTCATAGTGCTTCATTATTATATTGTTATCTATTATATATATTATTAATGGAAAACTAATTAATGCAGCATCTAAGGTGATAGTGTGAGGAAGTGAGGCCTTTGGGATATAGTTAAGACCTTGCCCCCAGGAATAAGATTAGTACCCTTATACAAGAAGTTGCAGAGACCTCTTTTGCTCCATCTCAATGAAATAGCACCATAAAAAGGAGCCATTTTTGACCTAGAAGGCAGGTCTTCCCTATACATCTGTTTCAGAGTTACTATTGCTGTGATGACACAGCATGACCAAAGCAACTTGGGGAAGTTGGAGATAGTCATGCTAAGTGAATTGTCAAACTCAGACATATAATAAAAAAAAAAACTCTCTCTTTCTCTCTCCTCTCTCTCTCGTGTGTGTGTGTGTGTGTGTGTGTGTGTGTGTGTGTGTGTGTGTGTGTGTGTGTGTGCTTGTTTGTATTCACTGACACCAGAGGAGGGCATCAGGTCTCCTCCATTACTTTGTCTTACTCCTTTTCAAGCAGGGCCTCTCACAGAATTGGACCTTGTGTCTTTTGGCAACGCTGGTAGACTAAGTCCCAAAGTTCTTTTTGTCTCTGCCCCACTCAGCACTGGGGCTACAGGCATGCATGGGATCATGTCCAGCTTGTTATATGAATGTTGGGATACAAATTCTGGTCCTCAAGTTTGAACAACAAGTGCTCTTAATCTTTGAGTCATTACTCAAGCCTTAGAAAAGACAATCTGAAGTAGATAGGTAAGGTACCATGAATCAGCTTTCAAATGGCAGGAGAAATGAAGAAAGGTCAACCTTGCTGTATTTCTAAGGTTGCCAGTTTCTAATATAATCATAAACAAGAATGAACTGTAGGATTTTATCCCATAATTTTTCTCATCAGTGTTCATTTTCAGAATAAAGATAAATACACAACTGAACACCTCAGCAGGTTCCAAAAGAGAAGGTGCTGTGAATTCTTTGTTTAGATTTTGTCCTTCTTTAGGACAGTGGCTGAATCATTACACTTCTGGTTTTTAATATATGACATGCAGATATGTGATAAATATTTAAATTATAAGTGAAGGCAACTTTTAAATAAGTGTGCTTAGTATACTGATCCAGGGTAGAGAGCAGAGGGATGTTTTTCTGTAAGAAGCATGGATGTCCTTATGTTCAAAGCTAACACTAGGGGAAACAGGAATGTTAAACACACAGGGTTGTCTCTTTAAAGGATGTATAACCTGTTTCCACCCAGAAGGCTGGGAGTGGACATGGTTAATTGCCTGGTAACCTTTGTACTATCTGTGTGGCCGAGTCCACATTGGATCCTCCTCCAGACCCTTATTTTGAGCATATTTTTCTCAACCTATGAGAAAACATCTTTATGGAAGATGTCACTTATACTTTACAAAGAATTTTGATATAGTCATGTCTTAAGCTTGTTGTGCATATGGAATTGAGTTAATTATCACTAGACTTTCTACCAAGTTGTGCTGTTCTTAAATATGTTTAAACTGTACAAGGTCAGACTCACGAAGTTTAAACCAACACCCGTTACTGAGTCTTGTTGAAGCCTACCGTGGATCCTCACTCTGCTGGCTCTGGTGGTCACAGAGATTCCTACAACTGCTGTTCAATGTATTGGGCTCAACACTTGGAGAAGGTAAGAATTTTTTTCTGTAAATAAGAAGTGGAGGGTAGGCGTTGGGTCCTCTCACTCAAGGGGTCCCACTGTGAGACAGTGAAATAAGTATGGGTTCTTTTCAGTACTCTGATGCAAAGCATTTTCTATGATTGAGATGCCTGTTAAACATTTAGAGGAGCAAAATATTCAGAGCAATAACTGCAACTTTGTACCAATGACTGTAAAATTCAATCCTTGTTTCCTAAACAAGGAACCATTGTTGTTGAAAATTGGAATTGCATAGGAGCCCAGAAAAAAGGGGAATAAAATCCCTGTCAGTTATTTTGCAATCTGGACTCAAGTAATGTATTGCTTGGACCATTTAAGGAAGACTGTTAAAAAAATGTCAGCTGGACACTGCAGTCAGACTTTTCTTTGGGCTGCCACCTCACAAATAATGACACAAAGACTTATTATTAACTTAAATTAACTCATATTTCTTAACCTATGTTCTTCCACAAGGCTCATTACCTCATCTCCATACTGCTTCATCCCTGTCTGGCTGGCAACTCCACCATCTTCCTTCCAGTTTTCTCTTTCTGCCCAGAAGTCCCGCCTATCTCTCCTGCCTAGCTATTGGCCATTCAGGTTTTTATTACACTAGTCACAGCAATACATCTTCACACAATGTACAAATATTCCACATCAGAACACATCTTGGCAGGTCTTGGTGGAGCCAGCCAAGTGAACTCTGAAGCCCCTTCTGGTTGGTACTGAGCCAGGTGTGTTCAGGGCTGGTTCTCTTATGTGATCTGACCAGAACTCGGAGCCCTCCGGCTCTACAGCCCTTCCTGCTGTCCAGTTCTGGTCCAGTGGGGAGGGGAGTCTGATGGCATTGCCCAGGTTAGGTGGCTCCACTGCTGCAAGACCCATTGGAGCTTGGCTGCTTAAGACATGACTACATCAAAATTCTTTGTGAAGTATAAGTGACATCTTCCATAAAGATAGGTTCTCATAGGTTGAGAAAAATATGCTCAAAATAAGGGTCTGGAGGAGGATCCAATGTGGACTCGGGCTCTGGTTTTTGTATCCTCTCACAACAGGAATAACCTAATAATGTAGTGGCAACTTGTTCCACCAATAGACATGAGGTAATGGCCTTAGGGTGTAGTTTTGGTGTGTGGACGTGACCCTTATAAGGAAGAGGAGGGGCTTGCTTGGGCTGTCTTTTGGGGTGTGGTCTGAGCATTCTGCATTGCAGACCCTGAACTTCCAGGGGTAGAAGACTGTGGCAGTTATTTACCATCATTGTGTGAGTGCTCCTCAAATAAATATCTGTTATCCTTTATTTGGGCGTTTGTGGACTTCCTTTAACCCACCTTCATAATATAGATTGGTCAATGGTCCTTTCATGGAGAAAAAATAAAACAGGTTATACATTCCTCCCCTTGAAGACATAACCCTATGTGTTTAACATTGCTGGTTCCTCTAGTGCTTATCTGTGAGCACAAGGACCTCCCTCTCTCCTATATTTTCCTCTCTGATGAACTTCCAATTCCTCCTTCACATTTAGCTCATGTTACTTTCCCCTATAACATCATCAGCCGAAATAGTAAAGTTACTGTTTTGGTTCCCTCACATTATGTGTGTATCTCTCAAACCATCTTATACCATGTGTTCATATTTCTTATTCCTCTTCTGAGACGTCTTTGGGATCAATTCTTATTACATGCACAATCCCTGATGCATACCAGGTACACACACTATTTTGGCATAGGTAAGACCTGAGGCTCCAAACCCATTTCTTTTCTTTTTCTTTAAGGTTTATTTAATGATTTGTTTATTATGTATACAGGGTTCTGCCTGCATGTGCCAGAAAAAGGCACCAGATCTCATTACCTATGGTTGTCAGCCACCATGTGGTTGCTGGGAATTGAACTCAGGACCTCTAGAAGAGCAGCCAGTGCTCTTTAACCTCTGAGCCATCTCTCCAGTCTCATCAAACCCAATTCTATACACAACAAAGAAAGAAGGATGAAATGTGCACTTGTTTGACATTTATATTTACTGAGTATCTGATAAATACTAGGCAAAAGGAGCAGAGTTACTTTTTACTCTTTGACCAGTGCCCGAGTCCTTTTAAAAAAGTCCATTCTGCCGAATTGGCCTCCACTGATTCTATGGTTAATTTTCAGGCACACTTTTTTCCAAGTAGTTTTTCACATAAAGCATGGTGGTGAGAGCCATGAATCACTCCAAAGACTGCCTGAAATACTAGAGGAGCAGACATTAATTTCATCCCAGTTTGACTAAGGATTAACCAATGGAGTATAACTCTTCCTTTTGGTGGCAGTGGAACGGAATGATACCTGAAAATGAAAAAGAGTAAACCATGTCTCCTGGACTGATACACCACTGAAAGCGTCTGATTTCTCCTAAACTAGTCATTTCTAGTTTATAGGTCTAGTTTATAGGTCTACCATACAGGTAACAAAATTACATGTTAGCAGGCTATTTTGTTTTGTTTAGCCTGTAGCTAAAAAGAATAGTTTATTAGCATCCTCCCCCACCCCCAATAGAAGGAAGGAAGGACTGAATGAATGTAAGAGAAGGGCTGGATAACTCAGTCAGTAAAATGCTTGCCATGTAACCATGAGGACCAAAGTTTGATACTCAGAATCCAGGTTAATGGAAAAAAATAACTGAACATGGTGATGTGCTTATAACCCAGTGCTGGGGAGGCAGAGGCAGAGGCAGAAGGGTCCCTGGGATTCATTGTATAATCAGCCTAATGGCAAGCTCTAGCTCAGTGGTTGTCAACTTTCCTAATGTGGGGACCCTTTAATACAGTTCCTCATGTTGTGATAACCTCCAACCATAAATTATTTTCATTGCTGCTTCATAATTATAATTTTGTTACCATTATGAATAATAATGAATGTAAATATCTGTGTTTTCCTATGATCTTAGGCAACAATTGTGAAAGGGTTGTTTGACCCCCAAAAGGGTTGCTATCCACAGGTTGAGAACCACTGCTGTAGAGCAATGAGAGACCCTGTCTCAAAAATGTAAGGTGAATAGACATGGTGGCATGTGTTCAATCCCAGCACCTTCGAAGGAAGGCAGATTTCTGACTTCAAGGCCTTCTTGGTATACATAATTCCAGGCTATTCATGGCTGCACAGTGAGATCCTGTCTCAAAAACGTAAAATCAGGTAGACAGCTTTTGAGAAATACCACCTGGAGTTGACTTCTGGTTAAATGTTCAACACAGACACAGACATACACACCACATGGTGGTGGTGGGGGAGGGTATAAGAATGAAGGAAAAAGAGAAGGAATGGATAGACTTACTTAACTGCCAAATGTCCATTTTTACGAAAAGCCAGAGCACTGGGATATAAAATACCACATCCCACACCAATCAGTACACTTCTCATAATACAGTTTTCCTTGCTTAAGTTACCTAGAAAGTAACAGAACAATTTGTTTCCTTTTAAGATTTAAGATAACAATTAATATAACGAAGCAGCTGTCTTTCAAAACACAGTTATTTTGCTGTTTGCAACCAAAATTAAACAGCAGAAAGGACTTTAGCAATTCGAAGTCTGGCACTTAACAGGCTTAAATGCATCTTGTTTTAAAACTATACTTGTTATACTTTAAAATATGGAGAATTATCATTTATGTTGATTTTTACAGAAGTAATATCACAGTAAGAATACTATCACATCTGATACCTGGATTCTAGGTGAATAGATACACATATTGTTTACTATGTGTCAGGTATATGTTAGGTACCAAGAATATAAACAGACCCCCCCCCCTTTTTTTTTTGTCAAGCGTGGTGTCACACACCTTTAATCCCAGCATTCAGGAGGCAGAGGCAGGAAGATAGAGTTTGAGGTCAGCCTGGTCTAGAGTGAGTTCCAAAACAGCCAGGGCTACAGAGAAAAACCCTATCCTGAAAAAAAAAAAAAAAAAAAAAAAAAATATATATATATAATATATATATATATATATATATAGAGAGAGAGAGAGAGAGAGAGAGAGAGAGAAGAGAGGTGGAGGGAGGGAGGGAGGGAGGGAAAAAGAAAGGGAGAGAGGAAGAGAGAGATACAGAGAGAGACAGATGGAGAGAATGCTTCTAGGCTTCTAGTCAGTATATTAGGGAAGGAAGTCATTAGACAAACATTAAAGAAAAAAGATAAGAGGGGCTGGAGAGTTAGATCAGCACTTGAGTGTACTTGTTGTTCTCACAGAGGACCCAGGTTTAGTACCCAGAACCCACATGGTGGTTCACAACCACTCCTAACTCTAGTTCTATGGAAGAATATCACTTGCCTTGCTTGATCAGGACTGTTGTACAGATCAAACCAAGAACAACATGTAAATGATAAAACAATATACAAATATCTGGGAGTATTATAAACATTTGTTAACGAGTAACTTTAATTTGTCATCAAATAATTTAAATTTACCTGAATGCAAAGCATCAGTTACAAAGAGCTTGTAAGTAATGATGGTAGCCAAAAATGGAAGGGTAGTCAAGTATACACAGGTCTTCAGTGCTTCATGTTGAACCTTGAAACTGTTTCTGAAAATGATGTTTGCTACTAGTCCAGACATAGCACTAGTAGTTCCAAAGTATAAAGTTCCATATATATTTAAGGTACTGATAGGACCAAAGAAAAAAAAAACCAAAATTATCATAACATTCTTGAAATGGATCTGTTCTTTCTTCAGTAGTTATAAACTATAACATATATACCCAGCATCAAATATTTCTTGTTATTAAACTATAAAAAATGACTTAAGATCATCTAAGGAAAAAAAAAGCTATTTTCACATGGATAGCCTGTCTAGAAGAGAACTATTTGTGAATTGGCCCAGATACTTTTGAAATAATTTGTCTATGGTTTATGAAACTTCATTGAACAAGATCTGACAGATTTGATTTTACCTAATTCTGGCTCATACAGGAATCAATAAAGCTGTAAAGTTTAACTGTTGTTATTCTTGAGTTACATGTGTCAGGGAGAGGGAACATGTGTACAAACATGAATGTGAGGCTGATACTGGGAACTGCACATGACTGCTCTTTATTAATTAAGGCAGGGTCTCTCAAAGTCAGAGCTCACATTAGTTTTGCCTGCCAGCTTGCTCTTCCTGTCTGTTTTCTAGAGCTGAAACTGCTGCATACCTCAAATTTCTATGGGTTTCTGGGGATCCAAAATGAAGTTCTCAAACAAAGAGCTCTGACCACTCAGTCACCCCTCATCCCAGCCTAGCTAAACAGCCTTTAATTATAATTGCTCATCAGTAAAAGATAAGTACCCTTCAAACTGTTTTCATACCAATTGCTTTTAATTCAAAAAATACTTGCACAAATAATATTTCAGCAGTAAGTTTGGGCATTTTTTTTTTTTTTTTTTTTTTTTAAAGAAGCAAAAGAAGGGGACTGGCTCCCAGAACCCGCATCTGAAGGCTTACACCAGCCTCTAACTCTAGTTCTAGAGGATCCAAAGCCACTGTCTAGTTCCTCCAGCATGTGCTCATTACACAAACATACAAATAAATAAAATAAATATTATAAAAAGAAATCCAGTCTAACAAACCACTATTTCAATCCATTGCTATTTCTGTCCAGTTCTTTAAAAAAAAAGTATTCTTCATAACCAACTCAAGTAAGTAGTTTTCTTTTTTCCATGAATTAATTATTAGCTGTGTTTTCAGAACTTTCATTAAGGCATCTTTTGGAACTTCAGTGTTGCCAGTCTTCCTAAAACCCTTCTCCATATATGTGAATGTCTAGCATATTCTCCTAGACAACTGTTTAAGAGAGCAATTCAGGCTGCCATTGGAAGCAAAGTAATTGCAAGAGAAACTGTGAAAGCCTCTAAGAAAAACATTTTAATATAGTATAGTGGTGACACTACCCAGAAACAAAACTCTGAAGAGACAAACAGAAGGAGCAAAACACAAATTAGTTTCTTATAAACAATCTTTGGAGACTATAGAAAGGATGAGCAAGTAAAGTTGGTGACTCAGCTATTGCTGTGTCTCTTACGGTTTTTTATAATATTCAAGCTGTTTTTCAATGATTTCGGAGATCATTGGTCTGAATTTTGCATCCCCTAGAGAAGGAATCAGCTGACCATATGTATAAATTGCCATCTTGATGTCCTGGAAAACATGAAATTCCAGAGTTATAACAGCTAACCATAATAACTTAAATAAAACTATAAAACTATACTCAGACTAAAAGTATTTAGTCTACGAATGTTCTAGGAACTGTGGTATCCTCTTTCACAATATTTTAAGGACATGATTCAATCAATATTTACTGTGGTCTTATTGTCTGTTAAGACAATGTTTTTGTTTTTTGAGTTATACAAAATTTGGGAAAATGATTATTTCTGTGTTTACATATGTGGTGGTTTGAGTAAGAATGACCCCATAGGCTCATATATTTGAATGCTTAGTCATCAGGGAGTGGCAGTATATGAAGATTTATAAATATTAGGCGATTTGGCCTTATGTGTCACTGCGGGTGGGTTTAGAGGTTTCAAAAGTCCATGCCAAACCCAGGTGTGCTTGTCTGTGTACTCCCTACCCCCAATCAGGTTGCAAGCTGCAGGGTCACTAAAATGATACTGGACTAACCCTTTGAAACTGTAAGCAAGCCTTCAATTAAATGCTTTGTTTTATAAGAGTTGCTGTGGTCATGGTGTCTCTTCACAACACTAGAACAATGACTAAGACAACAGATTAGAAATTAGGTTTCAGAAAGCCTCTCATCATTGAGATTTTTTTTCCTTTTAGTATAGCTTTCTCTGTTCATTCCAAAAGAATAGAAGGCTCCATTCATTTACCCTCTTCAGGTAAGGGCAGAAACAGAACCTGCTTGTGGACAATGATCTCCTATCTTCTCTAATGAAAGCCTGAGCTCATTCTGCAGATTATTTTGTGGTAGGGGTGGGTAGGAGACAGCCAGGAGTGCTTTGACAAATAGAGAACAAAATCGGAGAAGAGCACTGTTCCAGCCTGGGAAGAGGCAGTGAGTGTATCAAGGTTATCTTGCACTTTTATGTTGTACATGCAGTTTCCTGGTAAGGCTGGGGTAGAAGCAAGGCCTTTGTCAGAAACAGCTATGTGGCATACCATGAAGTTTAGATTCACAGCAGTGGATTCAGGGATTGTAAGGTTCCTGTGTCCCTCGAGATAAGCAAATAACTACCAACATTAGAGAACACAAGGGCTTGGTCAATTAATTGGTGAAAAACTAAAAAATAAATTTCAAAAGGATCTTTTCTGAATGTCTGGTTATGGGTCAGACTTTTAGGTTTTTGTGGAGACATTTGTTAAATTCTTTCTTTGGTGCTCTGAAATTGTGCAGCTTAAAGTGTTTTTAATTCTATCCTTACAAGGAAATATGGACATTTCTTGCAAATCCAAACTTTTGGTTGCAAATGTTTACTTATTTCATCAGTGAGAGGTCTACTAGTTCCTCTAGCTTTTTATTTTTTGCTATACAATTTCTGGATTAGCCAATGAATAAGGATAAAGTCAAAGACTCATTACAGATTACATGTTAATATTTATAAGTTAAGAGTATATACTAAACCTCAAATTAATGAAAAAAAAAAAACCCAAAAAAATCAGTGGATCAAGACTCCAGGAAATCCACACATACAAAGTATGGTTTCCTTGATCTTAAGGTGGTATACAAGAGATCAAAAGACCAGTTTCTCTTCCTCAATACAGAATGGTATTAAGTCAGTTCTTTTTCTTTAAAATATCTGAGGAAGATGGGGGGCATAAAATGCTTTACAAATCATAAATTTTTAAAGGGACTGGACTGAAATCTTTTGCTTTCTCCCCCTCTACTATCCAAATGGAAAATGAAAGAGGAAATAGTACTTTCTAAGGAGATTCTCTACCCAATCCATCTAGTGTACCATGAAGGCACATATCAATAACACCATACGTAATCAAAACACTTTACAGAATTTTTTTTTTCTGCTCTCATTCAATTAACTGAACAGTCTTCCCCACCATTGACAGAAAATTTCCAGGCTCTTTTAACAGCTCTGTGGGTAGGGGTACTCAGAATTATGGTTGCAGGACTGTAAATACTGAAATAATGAAAAGAGAGAGCAAATATTTTTGTTATCTGGTGTTTGTAAGGCTTTCACTACACTCTCCTTGATTAAAGCAAATACAGACTATTAACTTTCCAAGAAGTTTTTTTAAAATTATTTTTGTGGTTTTGGGATAGACGCCGGGCCTTCAGGCACCGTAAGTGCTCCATTCTCATTCCCAAAAGGCTTTCAACAAGCGTTGAAATGAAGATTTTTGCCACAATCAACTTCTAATCTAAAAGTTAAGGAAGTTCAAAGTCACCCAACCGATCATATCTCCATTCTATACAATTAAGTGCTTTTGTGTAGGTGTATGGTTTGCAAAGTGTTTTACAGTGTGTTGTATTTTTAAGCATGTTTTTGACTTGACCTTCAGAATTTCACCCAACATTCTCACATGATTTATCCAGCATGTATAACAGGTTCCCAGGTAATCAAAAGGGTGAAGTCTTTAAGAATTCATCACAGCCTGGCGCTAAGTCAGGACAAACAAAATCAATAAAAAGCAGAAACTTAAACAGAATGAGAGAATTAGAGGTCCGGCAGGTGAGGCTAGGCGAGAAAGTATTCCTAATTAAAGGAAAGACTTGTAAAAGGTCCTCGAGGAATAGAAATAAGATACATTCAATCTGGAGTAGACTTCAGGTCTACGTTTTTAGGAACTACGAACTACGTCGGGACTAGTTTTCTCTATTTGCTCCTTCACGTGCACCATCTCCGAGGAGGTGACCCACACCATTCCAGGTTGTCGCCTACCTGGGGCGCTTCTCTAGCTTCCTTCAGCAACACACCAGTATCCCCGAATTCAGAGCAAGCCTGCGGCTTCGACGCCGCCATCTTGGCGCCTCACGTGACTGGCCGTAGGGCGTGGCCGGAGCACCTGGGGCGGGACTTTGCAGCTGGCTCCTCTTGCTCGGTCCGCCCCCACCCAGTCATGAGCCGCGCCCTCCAGATGGGTGGAGATTGGGCGTGGCGTCCGGAAACTGCTACTGCTCATTGGCTCCGAGGAAGGCGCAGGCACCCGAGGGACCGCCTCCGGCCAGCCTTGCTTGTCCTTTGCCTGCAATTTGTCAGCCTGGCCGCCTCTTGGCCAACCTGAAGGGAACCTGGGGCGGTTCGGGCTCAGGCCTGTTGCTGCGCGCCCTCTTCTCAGGGCGGCTGGGCTAGTCGAGCGCTGGCAGCTCGCTCCTTCGGCCTGGTTGGTGTGTTAAGGCTGTGGCTTCTCGGGTTCTCCTCAGAACCTCCAACCCTCCTCCCCCGGGGCGGCCAGAGCAGCACGGACTAGCCTGCTCTTCCCAGTCTTCAGTCCCCATAGTCCACCCTCAAGCCCCGCTTGGAAAGGGTCCAGTTAGAAGTCCCCTCTCTCCTGCTCCCCAGAAGAGGCCCGGTCGGCCAGTGTTTCAGGGGTGGAGGGTGCTGCGAGGAGGACAGGCGCGCTTCCGTGCACGTGAAATGCCCAGCAGCGTCTCCCAGACCCGCAACCCCCGACCCTCCAGTCTCCATGTCTTAGACAAGCCAAATTCGAGAGTTATATAATTTCTAGTGCTGCTGTTTCTCTTGCCCGAGGAAACACTTCATCGCGTGGAGGGTGCAGGACATTTCGGTGCTCTTCTGTATAAGACCGGGGTGTGGGCAGGGGTGGCCAGCGGTGGCAGAGAAATGTCTTTTCTGCAGAAGGAAGGTGGGTAGATTGGAGAGAGACTGAGAAAGGGTGGATGTGGAAGCCAAACAGCTGCACTCCCATTTAGGATATCGCGGACTATTTGCATAGTGTGTTGGTTGCATGCCTAATACTACTACAGCGTCTCTGAAAACACCTTTGGGGTAAGGTTTGGTTTCTCCTCTCCAGCAGCCTCAGTGTTTTTCCTCGCCGGATAGGGAGCTGCTTGGATGTAAAGAGATGGCATGATGTGAATGACTCCAGTGTGAAGAAGTCTGCTTCGCCAAATCATCCTGCATCAAGTGCCCATTGAATAGCACTGTCACTTTAATGTCTCTATGCCAAGGGATTGCTCTCCTTCTTTTTCAATCCTCTTGGTTAATACATGGGAGGATCAGAATCAATGGGGCATTAAGGATCAAGCTTTGGGGGCTTGGAGAACACAGAAGAAAAACATGAAAGTGACAAGCTGGATCCTGTTTTATTGAGGGGGTGAGATTCGGAACCATTAAATAGAAGGGGGCCTTGGCATCTCTGTTCTGCCCCAGAAAACTGTTCAAACTCGCACACCGTTTAAAAAACTAGAGTCAGATGTTTTTTAAAAAGTATTTTTGAAGGGGGGAGTTTAAACATTTTCCTAAGAACTGATGCTCTTTATTACCAACCGTTTTGATCATGTATAAAGTAACGGGACAACGACCCTAAAATGGGTTTGTGCCTTAATCGCGTTAGTAATTGAACATCCAAAAGTATTGCTGCCGGAAGAGAAGAGTTTTAAAAACATTTTCTATGCATACAATAAATAACTTCCTCAGCTTTTAAAGCAAGAACACATATTTTATAAAAATTGAAAAACATTTTTTTCTGAACACTGTGGGCAGTGTAAAATGTTTGGTTGTGGAAAAATGCATCATTATTTTCTTTATTTGAAATAGAAGACTCAGCCTGGATATCAAGGCTGAATCGTGAAGTGGTTTGCAACAGTTAACCTGGCTCCATCTCAATTCAGCTGGATCAAGCAGACACTTGCAAAGAGATCTTGAGTCCAGTATCAGTGGAGAGACCCAAGAATGCCAGTCAAGAAGAAAGGTGGGCTATGAGGTTCATATATAACATTTAATTTTCCCTTTTCTTGGCTATGGTATTTGTAATTTAAATTGTATTGCATTGGAAAGCAAAACTTTGCCTTGTTTTGAGTAAATACTCATTGAAATATCTTTTCAGTAATATTTTTCTATAGTAAGATTAAGATGATAGTATAGACATGTGAATTAATAAAGCAGGCAGTTGGCGTCACCATTTATAATTAGAATAGATTCAGTGCTATAGATTTGGGGTTGTCCTTAGTTTGTTAAAGCTCAGTTTAAATAATATTTAAAAAGGAAACTGGCACAATGGAGCCTCCTATTTATTGAAAGATTATGTAGTTGTAACAGATAGCAAAGTGATTGTGTTTAATCTGAGCAGTATAATAGCTTTATTATTTATAATTCATATTTGAGTTCATTCCACTGTAAACCTTCACTATTGTGGTAATTCACAACTATGATAATTTATTCTGCATTATTCAATAACATGTTTGGGAACTTCCCTCAAATATGGCGTGTGCTTGCTTGTTTCTTCCTTTTGATAACTGTTATCACTTTGATCAAAATCCAGTGTGGTTTCTGAAGCATCATTTATTATAGATCAGAGACCTTAGGGGTTCAATTTAGCCTAGATCTACCTGAGATGAACTTTATTACACAGGGCCTTACTGAAATCAGGCTTTTCTGTTCTTAAAGAGGACATCAGTAATAAAGTTTATAGAGTTTTGAATCAAAATTAAGAAGATCCTCGAAATTTACTGTTTTGGACTAGTACGGACACAGTTATGTCCCGTTATGTTAATTGCTACAATATTGAACCTGAGAACACCCTAAGACATATTTTCATATAAAATCTAGAGAATGTATATGGCTTTCTTATGTTGTTTAATCTATCTGCTTGTGGGTTTGGAAGATGTACTGAGAAAAATCCCAGTCAATGATATGCTTTTGTCTAAAATAGTTTATGTAAAGGGGAATAGCACCATCTAAAACTAGTGAAACATCTAGAATTGTGCTTTTGCTCTCCAGGGTTGAAAAGTATGATTGTTTCTTCCTCTATCATCCCCCATAAGACTAATGGAAAGGGTGAGCTCTCTTTCATGTTGTGGAGCTGTACCTGGTCATGTCGGACATATTGGTTTATATGCAACAAAAAAGGAAAGTTTGGGAAATGTGACCAATAAACCATGTCTTTGATTTCTTTAACTCAGTGTGTGTTTTTTTTACTCTTTTTACCATTCCTGTAGACAAATTGAAATACCTTATTTCATTTTGCTTATAATTATAAATGACAGAGAGAGGGAATGCACGAGGGAGGGAGAGAGAGGAGGAGAAATCACAGTTGATGGTCTAGGGATAACTTATGTAAGCACAGTGAACTTAAGGGGCCTAAAGCAAATAGACTCAGTTTCTTGAAAGTGAATGATATTTTAAAAACTAAAAAAAATTTGTAACATTATTGAAAGTTTGTATTTCATGAGGGAATGTTACATTTGTTCTCTTTGTCTTCCTTCTTTAACAAGTGAGTTGATACAATAGGACAAAATTTTAAAGGTGATCAACAAGTTCTTCTAAAAAGGTATATATTTGAATAACACTAATGCACTTGCATGATGGAAATAATTTAATGAATTGATCTAGAGAATTTATATCATTTTAATTTTTAAAAATTGTCAGTGTTCACATACTTTAAAATAGAGACAACTAGTCAAATTATTGCATGAATTTTGCATTTTTCATTGCTAAGTTTGCTATGTCTACTGCTTCTACAATATGAGATAAGTGTTTTAAATTTTAAGTTAGATTCTATAGGTCAGACCATCCTTCCTTCTTTTGAATGCTTTTCTCAGTTTATTGCTATCTGGTATAGATGTGTGAGAAGGAACTAGATATAATGTGAAGTAGGATAATTATCCCCATGAGCCAAGTGTCTACTCATTGTCAACTATATCCTCATCAAAATGTGAAGTTTTCCTAAGACATATTTTCATTTGGTGCTTATTTTGCATATGATTTCCATAGTAGAGAGGATATTTCCTCACTGATAACCTGTGACCATGATGGGAAGTGGGAATGGGTGTTGAGATCTCACCAAGCCCATTTGAGGGGCCTATTCTTGAGGGGCCAGCAACAACTGCTCACTTCACACATGCTCTACTGCCTTGTGGCCATTGTGGCATCTTTTTCTACTTTTCCTATCCTTTCCTCTTCACGTTGTTTTTACAGACCTCAGTTTTACCAACTGAAGACTTATAACTTGTTGTTACATTTTTTCTTGAGTATTTTTTAATCCAATATTCTATGATTTATAGTAGTAACTCAATTTAATGAGAACTGGACAATCTTTGTCAAGTTTTAGTTTGTAGCATTATAGAGTTTATACAAAGTCAGATATGATGCAATAGTAGGTCGAAGAAGCTTCTTGAATTGAATGATAGAATTTCATATTGAGTTATTAATGTTGGAAAAGAAGTTTGTGATAGTTTGGGCTTCATGTTTTCAATACAAAGTTGTCATTTTAAGTTGTCCCAATGGAACTTTTTAGTGCGATGCAGTTGTGTTCTTAAATATTTTTGTTATAATTATTATGTACAGAAAAGAAAATCATTCCTTTTAGTAATTGGTGATAGATGCCACTTTCATTTCTGTGATTTTGTAAAAATTCTTTAGTTGTCTTCTGGGTATCTTTTATGCTGACATATAACTACCCGATATTAATCATTTACAGGATACTTTTTTCCCTTTGAATTTGTTTTTGCAGTTGTGCTCATATATAAAATGGGCATATATAAAGATATGTTTACCATGTATTGGAACGTTTTCATATTCTTTTTTAAACAATAAATCCTTAGAAAGGAAGCTGAATATTATATATATGCTGTATATAATTTAGAGTTATAAAATGATGATGTCATATATGTTATGGGCATCCTTAACATTGAGATTTGTATTTCCTGGCCACAATCTTTTATGACCCACTGTTTCTTTTTTTTAAATTTATTTATTAGTTCTAGTTAGGGAACAAGCTTCTTTCACATGTCCCTTCTCCCTCTCCCTCTCCTCACCCCATCCCTCCTCCCCCACCCCCAGCCTACCCCCACTGCATCTACCCACCACTCCCCAGGCAGGGTAGGGCCCTCAACAGGGGCTCTGCAAAGTCCACCAAATCTTCCTGTACTGGTCCTGGGCCCTTCTCCATGTGTCCAGGGCCAGAGTGTAACCCTTCACGTGGGATGGGCTCTCAAAGTCCCTTCTTGCACCAGGGCAAAATACTAATCCACCACCAGAGGCTCCCTGGATGCAGAGGCCTCCTAATTGACATCCATGTTCAGGGGTCTGGATCAGTGTTGTACTGGCCTCCCCAACAGCATCTGGGGTCGATGTGCTCTCCCTTGTTCAGGCCAACTGTTCCTGTGGGTTTCTCCAACCTGGTACAGACCCCCTTCGCTCTTCATTCCTCCCTCTCTTCAACTAAATTGCCGATTTCAGCTCAGTGTATATCTGTGGATGCCTGTCTCTGCTTCCATCAGCCACTGGATGAGGGCTCTAGGATGGCATAAAGAGAAGTCATCAATCTCATTCTAGGGGAAGGGCTTTTAGGTTATCCTCTCCACCATTGTCTGGATTATCAGATCGTGTCATCCTTGTAGGTCTCTGGAGATCTCCCTGGTTCCAGATCTCTTCTCGGACGTATAGTGGCTCCCTCTAATATGGTATCTCTCATCCTGCTCTCTTTCCTCTATTCTTCCCCCAACTCAATATTTCTGCCCCTCCATTTCCTCTCCTCTACTCCTCTTCTCTTGCTCTTATTGTAGCAGCTCCTTTCCCCCTACCCTCATGCTCCCAATTAGTTCAGGAGTTCATGCCACTTCCATTCCTGGGGACCATTTATCCCTTAAAGTCCTTCATGTTTCCTAGTTTTTTTTGGTGAAGAGGATTATAGGCTGGTAATCCTTTGCTCTATGTCTAAAATTCATATATCAGTGAGTACATACCATGTTTGTCTTTTTGTGACTGAGTTACCTCACTCAGAATGGTTTCTTCTAGTTCCATCCATTTGCCTGGGAATTTCAAGATTCCATTGCTTTTTTCTGCTGAGTAGTACTCCATTGTATAAATGTACCATATTTTCTCAATCCATTCTTCAGTTGAGGGACATCTAGGTTGCTTCCAGGTTCTGGCTATTACAAACAATGCTGCTATGAACATGGTTGAACATATGTCCTTGTTGTATGAACATGTACTATTAGAGTATATACCCGAGAGAGGAATGGCTGGATCTTGAGGTAGACTGATTCCCATTTTTCTGAGCAACTGCCATACTGATTTCCAGAGTGGTCATACAATTTCGCACTCCCACCAGCAATGGAGGAATGTTCCTTTTTCTCCACATCCTCTCTAGCATAGATTGTCATTGGTATTTTTGATTTTAGCCATTCTGACAGGTGTGAGGTGGTATCTCCGAGTTGTTTTGAGTTGCATTTCTCTGATGGCCAATGATTTTTGAGCACTTTCTTAAGTGTCTTTCAGCCATTTCAGATTCCTCTGTTGAGAATTTTCTATTTAGTTCTGCACCCCACTTTTTAAATTCATTGTTTGGTGTTTTGATGGCTAGCTTCTTGAGCTCCTTATATATTTTGGAAATCAGTCCTCCGTCAGATGTGGGATCAGTGAAGATCTTTTCCCATTCTGTGGGTGGTCGTTTTGTCCTACTGACTGTTTCCTTTGCCATGCAGAAGATTCTCAGTTTCAGGAGGTCCCATTTATTAATTGCAGACCTCAATGTCTGTGCTACTGGCGTAATGTTCAGGAAGCAGTCTCCTGTGCCAATTTGTTCAAGGGTAATTCCCACTTTCTCTTCTAGAAGATTCAGTGTGGCTGGATTTATGCTGAGATCTTTGATCCATTTGCACTTAAGTTTTGTGCATGGTGACAGGTATGGATCTATCTGCAATTTTCTGCATGTCCGAATCCAATTGTACCAGCACCATTTGTTGAAGATGCTATCTTTTTTCCATTGTATAGATTTAGCACCTTTGTCAAAAATAAGGTATTCGTAGGTGCGTGGGTCAATATCAGGGTTTTCAATTCGATTCCATTGGTCTATCTGACTATTTTTGTGCCAATACCAAGCTGTTTTCAGAACTATGGCTCTATAGTAGAGCTTGAAGTCGGGGATGGTGATGCCTCCAGAAGATCCTTTATTGTAAAGAGTTGTTTTGGCTATCCTGGGTTTTTTATTTTTCCATATAAAGTTGAGTATTGTTCTTTCAATGTCTGTGAAAAACTGTGTTGGGATTTTGATGGGGATTGCGTTGAATCTGTAGATTGCTTTTGGCAGGATTGCCATTTTTACTATGTTAATTCTACCTATCCAAGAGCATGGGAGATCTTTCCATTTTCTGGTATCTTCTTTAATTTCTTTCTTTAAAGTCTCAAAGTTCTTATTGTACAGGTCTTTCACTTTTTTGGTTAGTGTTACCCCAAGATATTTTATGTTGCTTGTGGATATTGTGAAAGGTGATGTTTCCCTGATTTCTTTCTCATTGGATTTATCATCTGTATATAGTAGGGCTACTGATTTTTTTGAGTTAATTTTGTATCCTGCTACCTTGCTGAAGGTGTTTATCAGCCGTAGGAGTTCCCTGGTAGAGTTTTTTGGGTCACTAATGTAGACTATCATGTCATCTGCAAATAGTGAAAGTTTGACTTCATCCTTTCCAATTTGTATCCCTTTGATCCCCTTTTCTTGTCTTATTGCTGTAGCCAGAACTTCAAGTACTATATTGAAGAGATATGGAGAGAGTGGATAGCCTTTTCTTGTTCCTGATTTTAGAGGAAAAGCTTCGAGTTTCTCTCCATTTAGTTTGATGTTGGCTATTGGTTTGGTGTATATTGCATTTATCATGTTTAGATATGTTCCTGTTATTTCTGTTCTCTCCAAGATCTTTATCATGAAGGGATGTTGGATTATGTCAAAGGCTTTTTCAGCATCTAGTAAGATGATCATGTGGTTTTTCTTTTTCAGTTTGTTTATATGGTGGATTACATTGATGGATTTTCATATGTTGAATCATCTTTGCATCCCTGGGATGAAGCCTACTTGATCGTGGTGGATGATTTTTTCTGATATGTACTTGGATTCGGTTCACCAATATTTTATTGAGTATTTTAGCATTGATGCTCATGAGGGATATCGGTCTGTAGTTCTCTTTCTTAGTCATATCTTTGTGTGGCTTGGGTATCAAAGTGATTGTAGCCTCGTAGAAAGAGTTTGGCAATATCCCATCTGCTTCTATTGTGCGGAACAGTTTGAGGAGTACTGGAATTAGCTCTTGTTTGAATTTCTGGTAGAATTTTGCAGTGAAGCCATCTGGTTGGGAGGCTTTTAATGACTGCTTCTATTTCACTAGGAGTTATAGGTCGATTTAAACTGTTTATCTGATCTTGATTTAATTTTGGTAAGTGATATTTATCCAGAAAGCTGTCCATTTCCTTTAGATTTTCCAATTTTGTGGAGTACAGGTTTTCAAAGTATGACCTAAGATTCTCTGGATTTCCTCAGTGTCCGTTGTTATATCCCCCTTTTCATTTCTGATTTTGTTAATTAGCATGCTCTCTCTCTGCCTTTTGGTTAGTTTGGCTAGAGGTTTGTCTATCTTATTGATCTTCTCAAAGAACCAACTCTTTGTTTCATTGATTCTTTGTACTGTTTTCCTAGTTTCTACTTTGTTGATTTTGGCTCTCAGGTTGATTATTTCCTGGAGTCTACTTCTCCTTGGTGTGTTTGCTTCTTTTTGCTCTAAAGCTTTCAGTTGTTCTGTCAATTCTCTAATGTGACTTTCCTCCAATTTTTTCATGTGGGCACTTAGTGCTATGAACTTCCCTCTTAGCACTGCTTTCAGAGTGTCCCATAAGTTTGGGTATGTTGTGTCTACATTCTCATTAAATTCTAGGAAGTCTTTAATTTCTTTTTTTATTTCTTCCTCAACCCAGGAATGATGCAACTGGGTGTTATTCATTTTCCACGCGAATGTAGGTTTTCTGCAATTCGATTGCTGTTGAATTCTAGCTTTAGTGCATGGTGGTCTGATAAGATACAGGGGGTTATTTCAATTCTTTTGTAATTGTGGAGGTTTGCTTTGCTGCTAACTATGTGGTCAATTTTTGAGAAGGTTCCATGTGGTGCTGAGAAGAAGGTATATTCTTTTGTGTTTGGATGGAATGTTCTATAGATATCTGTTAAACCCAGTTGGGTCATAACTTCTGTCAGATCCTTTGTTTCTTTGTTAAGTTTCTGTCTGGTGGTCCTGTATAGTGGTGTAAGGGGGGTGTTGAAGTCTCCTATTATAAGTGTGTGTGGTTTTATGTGTAGTTTGAGCTTTAGTAATGTTTCTTTTACAAATGTGTGTGCTTTCGTATTAGGGGCATAGATGTTCAGGATTGAGACTTCATCTTGATGGACTTTTCCTGTGATGAGTACAAAATGCCCTTCTTCATCTCTTTTGATTGCTTTTAGTTTAAAGTCTAATTTGTTAGATATTAGGATTGCTAGACCAGCTTGTTTCTTGAGCCCATTTGATTGGAAAATTTTTCCCATCCTTTTACTCTGGGGTATCGCCTGTCTTTGAAATTGAAGTGTGTTTCTTGTAAACAGCGGAAGGATGGATTCTGTCTTCGTATCCATTCTGTTAGCCTATATCTTTTTATGGGTAAGTTAAGACCATTGATATTTAGGGATATTAATATCCATTGTTCATTGGTTCTTCTTTGTTTTGGATTTATTGTTGGTGGTGTCATTGCATATGGATTTTGCCCTCCTGTTTCTTTTTGTGTTTGGTAAAATTAGATTATCTATTGCCAGTGTTTTTGTGAGTGTAGTTATGTTTGTTGGGTTGGAGTTTTCCTTCCAGAACCTTCTGTAGTGCTGGATTTGTGGATATGTATTGTTTAAATCTGTTTTTGTCATGGAATATCTTGTTTTCTCCATCTATAGTGATTGAAAGTTTTGCTGGGTACAGTAGTCTGGGTTGACATCCATGCTCCCTTAGTGCTTGTAGGGTATCTATCCAAGACCTTCTGGCTTTCAGAGTTTCCATTGAGAAGTCGGGTGTGATTCTGATTGGTTTGCCTTTATATGTTACTTGGCCTTTTTCCTTTGCTGCTCTTAATATTTTCTCTTTATTCGGTAGATTTGGTGTTTTGATTATTATGTGTCGGGGGACTTCTTTTTGTGGTCCAATCTGTCTGGTGTCCTCTAAGTTTCTTGTACTTTCATAGGCATATCCTTCCGTAGGTTGGGGAAGTTTTCTTCTATGATTTTGTTGAATATGTTTTCTGTACTTTGAGCAGTGTTTCTTCACCTTCTTCTACACCTATTATTCTTAGGTTTGGTCTTTTTACGGTGTCCCATATTTCCTGGATATTTTGTGTTAGGGATTTGTTGGACTTGAGGTTTTCTTTGGTTGATGAATGTATATCCTCTAGCGAGTCTTCAATAGCTGAGATTCTCTCTTCCATCTCTTGAATTCTATTGGTTATACTCACATCTTTAGTTCCTGATCGTTTATCCAGCCTTCCCATTTCCAGCATCGCCTCATTCTGTGTTTTCTTTATTGTGTCTATTTCGGCTTTCATGCTTTGAACTGTTTCAAGAACTTCCTTCACTTGTTTGGATGTTTTTTCTTGGGTTTCTTTAGATTTTTAAAGAGATTTGTTTATTTCTTGAATTTTTTGGTTTGTCTTTTCCTCCATTTTGTGTAATTTTTTGTTTGCTTTTTCTTCTATTTCTTTAAGGGATTTTCTTGTTTCCTCTTTAAAAGTCTCTATCATCTTTCTGAGATAATTTTTGAGGTCCATCTCATCTTCGTGCTCTGTGTTGGGCTTTTCAGATCTTGCTGGAGTGGAGTCCCTAGAATCTGGTGGTGTCATATTGGTCTTTCTGTTGTTAAGTGAAATCTTATTCTGTCTTCTTCCCATATCTTCTTTTAGTGGGTGCAGGTGGGGTCTCTCTATCTCCTCTTGTAACCCAGTGGTGTGTGGGCCAGGAATTCAATGTCCACAACTCTGGATGGTCTTCCCTCTCCTGGTAGTCTCCTCACTCGTGTGGATAGGTTGGCAGAAAGAGATGGAAGAGTAGGGTGTTTCCAGATTCAGGGAGCTCCTCCTTGTCTGTTCGTGTCTACCGCAGGCCGGGGGTGGTCGGGGTGAGGGATGGTTTGGGTGAGGGTTGGGTAAGGGCAGAGGCTCACTCACCTCATTCCTGGGTCGTTTGGCTGAAAGGGATGGAAGAGTGGGGTGCTACCAGATTCAGAGAGTAGGGAGGTCCTCCCTGCCTGGGCGTGTCTACTCCAAGCCGGTAGGTGCAGGCGGGCGAGGGTGGGTGGTTGAGGTGACTGATGTTTTGGGCGGGAGTTGGGTAAGGGCAGAGACTCACTCACCTAGTTCCTGGGTCGGTCAGCGGAAAGCGACCCACTGTTTCTTAAGGTGTCATTTCTGATTTTATTTGGGGGAAGAAACCTTATAACTATTCTCCTTGTTCTTTCTTCATTTAAAGTTTTCTTCCTTCTTTACTTGTTTCTAGCACTTTACGGCTTAAGCTAGTTGTAGTGTATCCCTGGCTTACATTTGCCTCTCTTTATTATCTGTGTCTACTCTTTCCATCTCTATCACTTTTTTCTGTTGCTTTCTGAGCTCTTGGCATGCCTGCTTCTGTTTCCCATGTGCTGGGACTACAGATGTGTGCTACCACATTTGGCTTCTAGCTCATCTTAAGTTAAAGAAATCTTTTGGAAGTTACAAATACATATGCATGAATTGGTGGTTTCTGAAAGGCTGATGTTTTCCCTTTGCATTCATGTTTCTAAATTTATCTTTGATCTTTCATGTCTGCCATGGCAGGACTTTATCTAGATGCCTTTTTGAGTCCACAAAACTTTATTTTCATCTTCATGTTTTCCTCAAAACTAATAAAAACTCAAAAAAGATTTATGCCTGGATTTGCCAAGGAAAGATTGAAAAAAATAATTATCAGAGGTTTGAGAGTTCTCTTAGTAAATATTTTACTCAAAATGTCTCTTTTCACCTTAAATTCTCTAAAGTTGTCATCTCAGTGTTGGTAGAGAAGGTTTGAAAATCATGAAGTCATAGATTCTTGATGTTGCAAAATAATCACCAACCCAGGAGGCATAAAGAGTGTTCTGAACAGAGAAATAAAAAAAAAATTCGTGTTCACATACTGATTTAGAAGTATATTAGGAATCAAACAACAGTCTTAAAGTAAATTGTTCTATTAATTGATTTTATTTTACACATGTTATATATTGGAAGTTGTAAATAATATACTAATGACTTCATACATGAGGTGTGTGACATGCTAGGTTTTGGGGAACCTGCTAAGAGCTCCATTCAAAATAGAACATTTAATTTTCATTTTAGGATTGCTACTACATACTATTTTGGGTAGCAGTCGAGTCAGTGAGAAGCTATACATAAAACATTGGATTTAAAAAAAATGTCAAATTAAAGCATTCACTCCATTAATGTTTGGTTCCTCATTACTACATAACTATATTCACTGAATTATAAGAATTCTATTCTTTTGTAATCATATGTTCTCTTTATATCCTCTTTTTTAATATTTGCAGTTACCATATCAATGATTACTAAGTATTTTATCATGAGGCCGAGATGCACAACACCTTTTATATTGGGAGCATAGAATCTAGTTCCTAGTCACAGTTCCTGCTCGGGAATTTGTAGCAGCAGAGATACAAGGGCTCTGCATCCTCAGTGTAGGTTGCTTTGTCAGCAAAGGATCATGAGTTTCACCCAGACTCTTCTGTCCAGTCAGTCATTTGAAATTTCCATCTAGTAAGCTTTCTTCATGGGTTCAATTTTTAGTATGTTTTGCAAAGCTATTTCAAGAATTATGGTCAAGTCACCTCTATTATGAAACGGTTGTTCTGACCCCATTTATTTTAGGCCTTTTAAATTGAGAGCTGGGCATGGTGTCTCATACCTGTTATCCAATTTCTTAGGAGGCTGAGACAGGAAGATTGACATAAGTTTGAGGTTACCTAGGGCTACACAGTAAGCTTCAGACCAGCTTGGACTTCAGAGTTGAGACCCTGTCTCAAAAACAAACCAACAAACCAAAAAGATCAAGAAGAAAAAAAGGCAAGGTTTAAAAAAAGATCCCATGAAAATGAATCATTTAAACTCCAAAGATTATGGATAAGATTTTGTAGCCTCTCTCTTCTGATGATACTATCTGCTAGCCACTGTGCTTCTATTTAACCATTTTGGGATAGGATTCTAAGGCTTTTATTAGGGTGGGGACTGCCATTCAGGAGCTCTATACCAGCTCTATTGTTGAGGTTTGATAGTAGTATTTGAAAGAAATTTACTAGATTCCATTTTATTAGCCTTCATAGGTAATCTAATATTTTTGAAAGGCCTGGATTTAGAGCAAATGAATTCAATCCTTTATCCATCCAGTAAGGGTTCATTGAGTTCTTACCATCTAACAGACATGTTAAAGCAAGGCAAATGGTATTCCATCTGTGCTTTTTATGAATTTTTTTAAAACCTTAAAAAATTATTCTATATGTATCAACATTTTCTAACACTTATTTATAGTACCCAGGGCATGCCTGGTGGCTGTGGAGGCCAGAAGAGGGTGTCCAGTACTCTGGAGTTGCAGGCGACTGTGAACCTTCACTTGGGCTCTGGAAACTGAACATGGGTCCTTTGCAAGAATAGCAAGTGCTAAAGGAAAAAAAATATAAGGCAAAAAAAGAAGTATGTAACTGAAAGCACAGGAGTGATCAGCCAAATGTAAACTGGAGCCAAAAGGCAACACTATTACTCATACAATAAATGATTAAATTACAGGAAAAAAAAAAGAATAGCAAGTGCTGTTATCCACTGTGAGCCATCTCTCCAGTTCCTGTCTTCATGATTCTTGAAATCTGTTAGGACACAGATGTGGAAGTGAGCAATTTTAATAATTGCATAGTTATGCTAATATGCTCTGCCATGGAAACAGATGGAGAGGACTCAAGGCCATCTAGGGAAGATGTGATAATTAATACGAGATAGAGAAAATAATAGAACTTTACCAGTCAATGTAGAATGAATTATGTCATCATGTCCTGTATTGGCATCCTTACTGTCTTCTGCTTCCTCATCTTCCATAGTATCAGCAGGATACAATGGAACAAAGCAGACCATCTTCAGAGTATCAGACTACTAGAATATATTATAAAATAATTAATTAGGCTATTTTTAAATTTAAAATTACATCTATTTATTGTGCAGATGTGTGTACATGTATATGAATGCTCCATGATGAATGTATGGAGGTCAGAAGACAGCTTGTAACAGTTGGTTGTTCTCCATGTCCTACCATGTGTCCTACCATGTCAGGGACTGGACTCAGGTCCCTAGGCTTGGTGGCAATGACTTTACTATCTGAGTCATCTTGCCAGCCTGGATGTGGACTGTTGATGTATACATTTAGATATATAGGAAATACCAACTTCTATAATTCAAATTTAATTTTTACTCCTAGTCACTGAATAGAGAACAAAATAATTCTGTTGTGTTGAGAGAGCTCCCACTTTACTGGGGTTAGATGGGGTTACATCTTGAATGTGTGGTACTTTGTGTGGTATATATGTTCCTGTGTATGTATAAATATATTTTATAATATTTTATGTAAAATTACATTATATGTATATAATAATTTACCCCTGAGATAGGAGTTTCTGTGTCTAGATAGTTTTCTGATCTGATAGAGATTCTACTTCCAAGTCCTAAACTTATGTTTTATTTTATAGAATTTCTGTGTTTGTTTGCCTAGATATATTATGATGACTTCCTTTCTCAGTCTTGCTGCCTTCTAGTAATGCTGATAGGAAGAAGAGTCTACCAGGCTTATTGTTTTTTAAATTAAATTAATTTATTTATTTTACACCCCTACGACAGTTTCCCCTCCCTCCTCTCCTCCTATTCCCTTCCCCCCAATCCACTCCTCCTCTGTGTCTGTTCAGAAAGGGTAAGGCATCCCATGGGTATCAACAAAGCATGGCATATCAAGTTGTGATAGGACTAAGATACAACCCCAGTATGAGGAATAGCTTCCCCAATGCCAATCAAAGCATTGCTCCCACTGTTAGGAGTCCCACAAGTAGACCAAGCTACACAACTGTAACATATATTTAGAGGGCCTACGCCAGTCCCCTGCAGGCTCCCTGGTTGTCAGCTCAGTCTCTGAGCCCTTTTGAGTCCAGGTTAGTTGTTTCTGTGGGTTTTCTTGTGATGTCCTTGATCTCCCTGGCTCTTACAATCCTTCCTCTCTCTCAGCAAGATTCCACAAATTCGGCCGAATGTCTGTAACAAGCCCATTCTTGCAGCTGTAGGTCTAAAGGTGTGTGTGTGTGTGTGTGTGTGTGTGTGTGTGTGTGTGTGTGTGTGTGTGTAAAGGTGTATGTGTGTAAGTAGTGAGTGTATGAGTATGTGTGAGAGTGTGTGTGTGAGTGATGAGTATGTGTGACTTCAAGTGTGTGAGTGTGTGTTAACAAGTGTGCATGTGTGTGTGTGTGTGAGAGTGTGTGTGTATGTTTCCACTGTTTTTCTTCAGAGTAACGAGAGGCCAGGAGAAATCCCTCTGTACTTGCAAACCTCTCATCTCTGTGACACACTTTATTGTGAGAATTTAGGTTTTTTTGAAAGCAAAAAAGCAAAACTGGAATTACTTAAAATTTAGTGTGTGTGTGTGTATGTGCTGGCACATGCCCCCTCTTGATGCAATAAAGCACCAAATCAGTTACCTACTTGAATGAGAAGAAAAGAAATGAGGCAATTTAAGGAGAGAAAAAGTTGACTTTTTTAGTGTGAATTTCCCAAATAATATAAACATACCTTTTTATCATGATGCCACTAAGTGGCCCATGAAACCACTCCTTTAATGCCTTCTCTCCCTTACTGTTTGCAATTTCTTTTTATCATTAAATACTATATATAACTTAACATTTACAAAATGGGTGGCAGAATCAGTATGAGAAGCTTGTACAGTGCTCTATTCCTGTAAAGTGTGATACTCTGGAATGGTGAGTAGGCTCACAGTGCAGCCAAGGCTGCTGGCTGCAGGAATTAACTGGTTAGTTACAGGAAGAAATCAAGAATTGAACTTTAAATTCTTCACCTTAAAACATAATTGTGCTAATATTACCTCTGAAGATTATTATGAGAGTCAAGTACTGAGTTCATATAAAAACTGCTCCATAAATAGGAAAGTGCTATGGGAGTACTTGCCTTCAGGGTTATGTCCAGAGTTAAGGTATGCTCCCATCAGTGACAGCGGTCCAGCTTTGGGAGCAAAGTTGCTCAGATGTGGTGGTAATGAAGGTGATCACAAATAGAAAATGCCACAATGAGTGTTTTTAAAATAGATTAAGACAAATAGTATTTGTATTATTTTCATTGACAGATATATAAACTATAATATGTACAAAATATTTATAATTTGTACTCAAGATCTGCCTCTGTCTAGCCAGATATTATCTCTATTCTTTAAGGTCATTTTTTCTTTTTCTTTTTTGTTAAAAGTGGGGCAACTCATATTCAGTACACAACTGACTAGAAGTTTTATTTAGCAATTTGCTGTCTTCATCTTTTCTGTTGATTAGTCCTCATGCTTGCCATTATTCTCTTCAGCAGTTCTCTTTTTTATTATTTATTATTTGTCTGAAAGGAATAACCCACCATTTTAATAGAATATTGTGGTTAGTAGATCTTTGTTAATATATATATATATATATATATATATATATATATATATATATTGATCATGAGAGTAATTTCTGAGGGTGACACAGGAAAAGGAAACACCATGATCCTTCCCTGTTAGGAGAAGTGGCACTATGGTAAAACATGGAAGTATGGGCTTTGGTACTATATAGACGCAAGTATCATTGCTAGTTCTAGCACCTTGCTGATAATAGAACCACAGGCGATGTGATAGTTTGGTTTTAGATGTCTCCCAAAGGCCCATCCACTAAAGGCTTGGTTATCAGCCCCTGCAAACTAGCTGTGGTTGCCTTGCCTGGGAGATAGGGCCTAGTGGAAGGACAGCAGATTGGTATGAGTGTACACTTGGGGGCATTAAGACTTCTTTCCTTTCTCTCTCTTTCTTCTTTGATTTGGCAAGTTGAGAGGAGAGCTGCAGCCACTTTCTCTCCTGTACCAAGTGGGTCCTAAGAATTGAACTCAGATTTCTAAACTCAGCTTGGCAGTAGGTACCTGCTGGCCCAAAAGTTACACTTTAAAAAAGGGAATTGCATGCATGTATGCAATGTGTGACTGTAGTCATGTCTAATAAGTGATGCTAAAGAGTTGTGTCTATTTAATTTTTCATATATTCATTAAAATAGTGTGAAGAATACTAGTTATTGCTGATATATCTTTATATATCATGTTATAGTTAAATAATCTATCTAAAACTAAAAATATGATTATACTTTCCTTTAAATCTTCTGTGTCCTGTCTCCTTAGATGTAAGACCAAACTTGATATGCATAATATCATTGTCTTTGCTTCTGTTTGGCACCTGGTGTCATACAGCATTATTATACAGTGGTTTAATCCTTCACCTTGGTGCATTATTTAATTTCTACTTTTTGAATAAAATGTCTGTGATGTTAGACTATTGCCTTTCTTGTTTAGTATTGCATTCCCAAAGTCTGAATGATCAACATACTGGCGAGTTTTATGCCAACTTGCCACAAGCTAGAGTTATCTGACAGAGGGAAACTCAATTGAGAATATGCCTCCATAAGGTCCAGGCTGTAGGGAATTTCTTAATTAGTCATTGATGTCCCAGGGCCCACTCACTGTGAGTGGTGCCATCCGTGGGCTGGTAGTCCTGGGTTCTATAAAACAGCGGGCTGAGAAAGCCATGGGAACAAGCCAGTAAGCAGTACCCCCTTCATGGCCTCTGCATCAGCTCTTGCCTTCGGGTACCAGCTCTGTTTGAGTTCTAGTCCTGACTTATTTTGATGAACAGTGATATGGAAGTGTTGGCCAAATAAACCCTTTCCTTTGGGAAAGGAGTTTCATCACAGCAATAGGTAGTAAACCCTAACTAAGACAGCTGAATTTGTTTTCCATAGAAATGTGACTTCTTGGAGGATTAAGAAGGGTTTTGTAGAATGAAAACTATACTATATTTGGAACACACATTAGGAAAAATCTGTTACTTAGTAGCTCTGTGATCTTGGATTTATGAATTTCAGTTTCATGTGAAATAGGTACAATATAAGTTGTCAGTGGTGGGAATCAGATAATGCCTTTAAAATCTCTTCTGAATTGTAAAAATGTTGAACAAACTTATATAAAATATATTCCATTATTCTAAATGATTTACTCTCAGATTTTTTAAAAATATCACATTCACTTTATCCTCTATTGTACTCTGAACTTAGTTTTGCTAATGATACCACTCCTATGGTCTATAATCTGTTTTTCAGCTGTGGAAAATGCTTTCTTTTTCTAAAAGATTACTCTTATCATTATTGCTATTCACAGTTTTAATTTTAAATTACCCATCCCAAATTATTTATAACTTTTTGGCATTGCTCTTCTCATACCACATACAATAGAATTGGCCCTTAATTAACAGACACGTAATTAGCTACAATGCCAATTATGTAACATTCAGTCTGTCCATGGGTTGCATGGTTTATGGAGAAATTTCCCCTGTGGAAAAATGGCACCCACTTTCCATTTCTTCTTGTAAGTACCTTCAGTAAATCCATTTTATAAAATTTTATGTTTCTGGTACAATTTCTTTAGAGAAGAAAGTACAAAAATTGAAACCATCATATCAACAATTGAAGTGCCAATTAAAATAGGCATCAGTTAATGTTCTAGCTTGCATAATTGTCAAAACTTTTTATGTTAATTCAACTTCTAAAGATCTGACAAGATCCTTGATATTATGTCTTTTGTTTTGTTTAATTTTTAATCAGTGCATAGCTATGTAGTTTTAGATTACCCTCAAGATCCAACTTCCATAAACCAGGGAAGACTTAAGGCAGAATGAGGCTGACACCAGGTGGAAATGATCAACACCAATCAAAAGAAGCACAAGTAGTCACACTTTCAGTCCTGGCTGCTGATACCCGAGCCTAAGTTGTCTAGGAGACAAGTCTATCTGACTGTTTTTCTTCCACTCTAGCATTTTAAATGTCAGGTTTTTCTCATACTGAGAGGAGTTGCATGAGTTTTGTTGGTTTAGAAAACATTCATCTGTTTTGAGTCAGTATAATGTTTTCCTTGAGTAGCTAACCCACAAATTTTAAATAAATGAAACTCCCTCACTAACCAAATTACATTGCAGACATGTTTATAGGAATGCCATCAGTATGGCTTTGAAAATTGCCCTTTATAAGAATAAAAGACTGAAACACCTACAAAAATGCCACAAGGTGAACAGATGAACAAACAAATACAAGCCAGACAGACTAGCTTCAACATCATAATTCAAGGAGAAGAAAAAAGTTTCCTACCACAAATATTAAAAATATTACAACTGCTTAGCAAGGGAAACAAAGGGACTAAGGCTTCAGCCACTAAAGACAGTGGATGATCTGGGACCATAGTCCAAAGAGACATACAGAGGTATAGTATAATCATGGTGTTGCTGATTCATTAGTTAGCAGTGGGCAGGAACAGGTTAGGAAGAGAGGACAAGAAGCCATTATTATTCCTGAGAAATCTCTGCTTTCTTATTGTCAAAGAAAATGTTTTCCCTGACCCCAAATTGTTAACACTGTTACATGGGTAGAGCATGAAACCACTTTTAGAGTGCTAAAGCCAGGGATGATGGTGTGCTCCTATAACCTCAGCACTTTGGGGGCTGAGGTAGAATGATGGTGAGTTTCAGGCCTGATGATGTCTTTAAGAAGCTATAGTTCTATACAAATGTGTTAGTATATATTCGTGTAACTATCCTTTGATAATGTATCATTTTAAAATTAGAGAGAATTCCCCATTCACCCATACACGACAAAAAATTGTGTAAATTAGAGTGGGTGCCAAGTTGTTTAAATGTATGCATACATTATATAACATTTAGATTAGTCTGGGCATATTTATTTATGCAATCACTTAGTATTTTGTTATGAAAAATCTTGTCTTCCAGTTGTTTGAAATGTATAGTACATTATTCTTAACTGTAGTCACCATGCTGGGCGACAACAACTTTCTTGTTCCTATGTACCTCGGGTACTCAATGACCAATATTTCCTCGTCCATCTTTACTCCTATCCTCCTGCTCTCTGGAACTGACCATTCTGTTGTGAATTTCTATGAGATTGTCTTATGAGACCCAAGGGTGAGCTCATGCTTGTCTTTCTGTGTTGGACTTACTGACTTCCAGTCCTGTCCATGTGGCCACAAATGACAGGCAGATTTCATTTTTATTTTCTTATGGCAGGATAGGTGTAGTACATTTCCTTCCTTCATCTATCAGCCAATGGACAGTTGTTTCCTTCTACTGGCTGCTGTGAGTAGTGCTGTATTGAACATGGGAGTTTCAATGTCTCTGATGGAGTGACTTCATTTCTTATGTAAACATGCCAAGTAGTGATGTGGTTAGTTCATAAGATAGTTACAGCTTCCAGTTTTTGAGGAATTCTGTACTGTTTTCTATCACTCTACTGATTTGCACCCCCACTAGCAGTGTGCATGACTTGCCTTTTCTCTACTAACATTTGCTGGTTTTTTTTTTTTATAATATTTCTTCTTACTGGTGCAGTGGTAAATAGAGCATTGTGATGCTGGTTTGTGCTTTCCTGAGGATTAGTGGTACTGAGCATTTTCTTTTGTATATGTTGGTCTTTTGCATAACTTCTTTTGATAAATGTATACTTAGATATATTGCCCATTTTAAACTTATTATTTGCTATTTTCATATTGGGTTTTTAGAGTTATACATTCTGGATACCAATCCATTTTCAGGTATATACTTTGCAAATGTTTTCTTTTCACTCTGTTGACTATTTCATTTGCTGTGCAGCTATTTAGTGATGTGATCTATTTGATTATTTTTGCTTCAAATTGCTATGCTTTTGACATCTTTTAAAAAATCCCTTGCCTTTCCAATGTCCTGAATGAAGAGTTTCCTATCTTTTTTATTTTTTGATACAGGGTTTCACTGTGTAGCTTTGGAGCCTATCGGCACTCGCTCTGAAGACCAGGCTGGCCTCGAACTCACAGAGATCTGCCTGGCTCTGCCTCCCGAGTGCTGGGATTAAAGGCATGCGCCACCAATGCCCCGCTGCTGTTGTGAGTTTCCTATCTTTATTCCAATAATTTTATGGTTTTGGTCCTATAAAGTATTTAGTGGATTTCAAGGTTGTCAAGGTTTTTTTTTTTTTTTTTTTTTTTTTTTTTTTTTTTTTTTTTTTTTTTTTGTAGCATGATAAATAAAAGACCCAGAGACATATATTGGGACTCAAGCTTCAAGCTGAAGATCAGAGCAGCAAAGCAGCCAAGCCAATAGATCTTACCTCTACCTACCTGAAATGGCAATCATGTCCCCATGAATCTTCAGAGGCATAAGGCTCTGAATTCTTGTCTCTTTATATTCCTTTCTCTGCCCAGCCATATCCTCCTGTCTCTACTTCCCTGGTGCTGGGATTAAAGGCTTGTGGTTCCAGGTGCTGAGATCACCTTTGTATAAGCTGTTTCTGTTAGGAATGGATCAGTTTGTTGTAGTTAGTGTGGTCTTGAACGAACAAAGATCTGTCTACCTCTTAATCATGAATTCTGGGATTAAAGGTGTATACTATCACCCACAACTTCTATAGCTAATTAGTATGACTGCTTTGCTATTCTGATCTCTAGTAGCTTTAATAAACCATGACCAATATGTCATCACAATTTTTTTCATGTTTTAAGAGATAGGGGCCTACAAAGAGATCCCATGGACTCCCTAAAGATGACAAACTATTGATTGTTCTACATAATGTGATGATAAGGTTCTGTTGATGAAGATAACTTATGTCATTGAAAATGGAGATGTTCGGGTGACTCCCACCTAGAAGTTTCACCCTTGCTGACTAGCATTCATGATGCTAGAAGGTACTCTGTACAGTGCCAAAGGAAAAATGTAATTGTCAGTGTTATCCAGCTACCTAAAACAAAGACCTTCCTCAAGATATACTGGTGTAATAGTGGCACAAATGCTATTGGAGTAACCAACCACTTTTGGCTTGGATTAAAGGTCCACCAAATTAGATAGAATTCATACCTGACACTGCTAAATGGCCAAGAACCTGAGATTAGATAGGTCATGGGCCTAGGGAAAAACCTATTACTATTATTCTGCTAAATGAACACAGCAATAAAACTACTCCTAATGACAAATATTATCATACCAATAGAACCTTACTTTGCTCAACTCCTAGCAGAGAAGCTCCATGCCGTAGATGGGAATTAACATAGAAATCTTCAAATGCACAATGTACAGAGACTGAGAGACTTTGGAACACCCAATCCTAAATGTATGTCTTCATCAAACTCCTCCGCTTACTTCTCACTGATCTGTGCAGAAGCGGGGGTATAAAGATTGTAAAAGCGAGAGGTGATGGATGGGTGACTCCAAGGAAGCAGTGTCTACTGGACACAATAGGACTGAAGGATATATGAACTTGCAAGGGACTGTGTCAGCACAATAAGACTGGCACAGGTTCAATACAGACTGGGTCCCAGAACTGAAAGGGGCAAGTAGACACAGGGTCTCATCATCCCTAATCATGAAGGTGTTTTGTTTTTTGTTTTTTTAAGTTGACACCTGTTGGCAAAGGCAAAGCCAGTTTTCTTTCTTTCTTTCTTTCTTTCTTTCTTTCTTTCTTTCTTTCTTTCTTTCTTTCTTTCTTTCTTTTCGAGACAGGGTTTCTCTGTGTAGCTTTGGAGCCTATCCTGGCACTAGATCTGGAGACCAGGCTGGCCTTGAACTCACAGAGATCCGCCTGGCTCTGCCTTCCTAGTGCTGGGATTAAAGGCGTGCGCCACCAACGCCCTGCCCAAAGCCAGTTTTCTTCAGTGGAGAGTCATTGGGTATATTAACCACTCTCCAGTAGTTGGTCAATACGAAACAAGCTCCATGTCCTTTTTTCAGGGGGGGGGGCTTTGTTTTTGCTAAAAACAAAAAGCTAAATGTCATTAACTTTTTGATAGAGATCATATTGAATGCATATATCTTTTTTTCCCTCCTTTTTTTTATTAGAAAGTTATTTTACATTTCAATCCCAGGTCCCTCTCCCTCCCCTCCTCCCCTGTGAATGCATATATCTTAATGGGTTATAGGGACCCAATGTTAATTCTTCCAGTCCATGAGCACTGGCTATCATATTTATTTATTTATTTATTTACTTATTTATTTATTAGTTCTAGTTAGGGAACAAGCTTGTTTCACATGTAAGTCCCTTCTCCCTCTCCCTCCCTCCCTTTACCCCCATCCCTCCTCCCCCACCCCCAGCCTACCTCCACTCCATCCACCCACCACTCCCCAAGGCAGGGTAGGGTCCTCAACGGGGGCTCTGCAAAGTCCACCAAATCTTCCTGGAGCACTGGCTATCTTTTAAGATTTTTTTTCTGTTCTCTTCTGTATTTTTATTAGTGTTTTCTAATTTTCATTGTGGAAAACCTTCATATCTTTGTGTGATGGCTAATGTTGGTTGTCAATTTGACACACTCAGGGAATAGGAACCATAATGTAAGACTCACCTCCATCTCTCTCCATAGAGAGAGGCCTTCTCTATGGGGCATTTTCTTTAACGAGAATTGATGTAGGAGACCCCAGTCCACCATGAGTGGTACCATCCCTGGGCAGGTGGGCCTGGACTGTTTAACAAAGATAGTTGAACTGAGAATAGGCATTTGAGTTCCTTTGTTGACTTTTCTCCATGATGGTCTGTAACTGGTAAGCCAAATGAACCATTTCCTAGTTTTTTTTTTTTTTTTGATGGTATTTATCACAGCAACAGAAACCAAACTAGAATATTTTTATTAGGTTTATTTCTAGATTCTTTTTTGTATCTATGTTTTGGTATCCTCCATCTCCATATTCATTTGTTTCAAGAAAATTTGTTTTCTTATTGATTCATTGGTTGTTCAAAATTAAGCTGTGAAGTTTCCATGAATTGGTATAGTTCCAAAGATTTTTCTCTTTGCTGGTTTCTTAATTGCATTGTGCTCAAAGGAGAAAGCATAATTTCAATTTTTTTAAAATTTGTGAGACTTGTCTTAAGGCTTAACATATGATCTGTTCTGGTAAATGTTCCATGTGATGATGAGAAAAATGTCAGAAGAAACTATTGAAAGTCATGTACTATAGATACCTACTATGTCTATTTGTTTTTGGGTCTAATTCAACTCCGGCATTTCTTTGTTGATTTTTCTTTCTGGATAATCTGTTCACTACAAAAGTGGGCTGTTAAGTTCCCCAGTTATTATGATAGTGGAGTTGAATGCTTCTCTTGGCTCTGTTAATATCTGCTCTCTGTATTTGCGTGCTCTAATGCTGAGCAACATACTGTTTTGAACTATTTCCTCATGCTGAATCTTTGTTAGCTTGGCTGGCTTGGAAATTGCTGTGTACATCAGGCTGGTCTGGAAATCAAGGATTCCTCCTGCCTTTGCCTCCAGAGTGGTGGGATTAAAGAGTTGTACCACCACTCCCAGACTGACTTTTGACTTTTTTGTTTGTTTGTTTTTTGAGACAGGGTTTCTCTGTACCTTTGGAGTCTGTCCTGGAACTCTGTAGACCACGTTGGCCTCAAACTCACAGAAATCTGCCTGCCTCTGCTTCCCAAGTGCTGAGATCAAAGGTATGTGCCACCACCACTGGTCAGCTTTTGACTTTCTTATATTGCATATTTGTGTTCTCTAGGATTGATAAGTTTTATGTTATCGTTTCTTTGAATACACTTTCTGGCATTCATACATTGTTCTTGAGCCCCAATAACCTGAATATTTGTACTTTTAGTGCTTGTCTCACATCTCTTAGGATTTTGTCATTCTTCAGTCCATTTTATCCTCCATTTGTGCATTTTTAAATACTCTGTTTCCAGACTCATTGTTTTTTTAAATTTAAAACAATTCTTCTCCCTCTCTCTCTCCCCACTTCCTTCTTTTCTTCCTTCCCATGTGTATGTGCCCATGCACATTTGTGGTGCCCAGAAGGTAGCTTGTAGGAGTTGGTTCTCTCCTTCCATCATCATGTAGGCCCTGGGGCTTAAACTCAGGTTGTTAGGCTTGGTGGCAGACACTTTTTTGCCACTGAGCATTTCATTGGCTCTGGTTATTTCTTCGTCACATCTAGCCTGCTGTTGATGTCTTCTCTCACATTAAAATAAATTCTTTTTTTTTCCATTTTGGTTTTTCTCTTTCTTTCTTTCTTTCTTTCTTTTTTTTTTTTTTTTGGTTTTTCCAGACAGTGGTCTTCCTGGAACTGCTCTTGTAGACCAGGATGGTCTCGAACTCACAGAGATCCGCCTGCCTCTGCCTCCCGAGTGCTGGGATTAAAGGCGTGCGCCACCAACGCCTGGCTAAAATAAATTCTTTAGTGTATTTTTTGACTCAATACTTTGTGTTTGATTTATATTTATATTGCTCTTATCTCTAAGTTTCTCTTAGTTTATTTAAACATTTTACATTTTTCTCTTCAACATTCTATCTCAGAATTCCCCCATAGTGAGTACTACCGGGTCAGTTTCTGGCACCTTATTCAAATGTATTGTGAGGTAATAGTTTCCTGAAGCTTGTTGGCATAGATATCATCTTGACATATGAGGATTAACTGTTTATTCCAATCCTCCTGCTGTGAATTTCCAGAAATTTTAAGTAGGGGTTGCTTATTTTCTTTGAGCCTATAATCACCTCCACTATTGCAGTACTGGATGGTGTCCAATTTGAAATTTCTGGGAGTTACCATTGGCAACATCACCATTTTAGTCTAGAGGGCAGTCAACCCCAAGTTTGTCTCCAAGAAACCACTGCCATATTCTTATTGTTTACAGTGCTAGGGAGAATCAAGCCTTCAGCCACACCTCTGCCAGGCAAGCATTCTGCTGTTGAGCTATATCCATAATCCTTGGTGTTTTTGAGGCAGTATCTTGCTGTGTAGCTCAGGTTAGCTTGTATTTTCTATCCTCTGTCCTCTTCTCTCTGCCTCTTGGGTGCTGAGATTACAGGGGTGCACCACCATACCAGCTGGTGTATTATTAAGAAAGTACCAGGAAAGCCCCCTTAAAGAGAGTACTCTGCCTTTTCAAGCCTCTCTCTTGGGGCCAGAGTAGGATGAGATTCCTCATTTGCACTTACCATCCCACAGCCTTGCACTGCTGATTCTATCTGGCTTTGGTTAGAGTCACCATAGATGGATCAGTCTCTGGGTCCTAGGTTACATCCGTAGCCACCACTGTCACTTACTCATATCCCGAGCCCACAGCTCATCAAGAGCAATTGAAACTGGGCAGAACTAAGGTGCACACTGTCCACAGCTTCCACTTGGTATCCTGGTGGCCCAAGACTACTACAACCATAACAGGTGATGGTAGTAAGATACAAGTTTAGTAGATTTCCCTTAAAAATAAACTGTTTCAGAGGCTCTATTCACAGGTATGTCAACACTGCTACAGTCATCACAAGTGATGGTAGCTGAGATAGAAGTTCAGTAATTTGCCTTAAAATAGACTGTTTCAGAGGTTCTATTCACAAGCATGCCTCGGAATGGGGGCTCTTAGGATCTGCCCAGTGTTAGGCTTCACTAACTCAAATTGACTCCCAGGGCAAAGCCTAAAGCCTGCTACTCTATTCTATCTTTCAGCATCTGCCTGCTCATCAAATACTTAGGCTACCTATACAGATGCTAAGCTGGGTCATGCTTGAGTTTCACACCTGAACAATGTATGGGTATATCAAGGGTCACACTCTAGCTAGTAGTGTTTCAGGCTAAAATATGAGTCATTCCAACTTGAATAAGGTCTCTGCTTGGTGTTGGAACCCTATCTGTAAGTACTGGTGTGGTAACAGCTATGCTGTCTTAAGTTGGTGGACAGGTCATAAATACAGACTGTTGGTCACAAGGCTGATGCTAATACGAGTTGCACCTGAGTGTCAAAAAGTCACAGGGACCTGCATAGTATTTAAAATAATGTGGATATGCATACAGCTTTCTTCCAGCGTGAGGAATGCTACAGGACAAAACACTCATTTGTTCTACTGGAGTAGAGGTCTCTACAGGATCTTTGCATCTATAGATGTATTATAATGGTGAAGCTGGCATTGGGCTGTAATCAAAGCTCTTAATTAGCTTTTTATCCCTGGTCCATCTTCAAACAGGTTGGACTGTATGGGCAGAGACAGCAGGACACCTGATCTAACAGCTTCAGTGGTTCAGCCTATGGGTATTATTCTGGCAGTAGGGGTCATGGTGCTTTGCTTAGAACTGTATACACTGAAGTAGACACAAATCAAAAAAGACCTGGGCTTGATTTTCGTTCCTGCCTCTAGATAGGATGTGTTTCCCCCTTCACAGAGTTTCTTGGAGCTGGGGAAGGTGTGACATGGGCAACTCTTCCTTCTTGCCTTCTTCAAATGCATATTCATTCTGCTATACTAAAAATACTTAGTTTCCTTAGCTCTTGGGAAGGTATTTGTTGTGTGAATAACTTTCCAAATTGTGTCAACAGGAAGATGAGCACAGGAAGGTCTGATTCTCTTTATTCACCCACAATGATATATTTTTAGCTTTGTCTTTTGAGGCAGGGTCTTACTACATAGCTTAGGCAGACTCTAATTCTGTCTTTGTCCCCAGAGAACTGCACACATTATTGCACACGGCTTTGTATTCTTGAGGAAAAGGGAACAAACTATGCTATGTCTTCCTTTATCCATTATTGCTTAACTGAGATTATCACTTTTTTTTTGAGATACAGTCTCTCATTGTAGTACAAGATGGTCTCAAAATGTAGCTGAAAATGACCAGGCCCAGAGTCTTACTTTTGTAAAGAGAGTGGTAAGCAGAGTTTTCCTGTACTGAAGCTGCTCCCAAATAATCACTCAGAAACTTGATATTAATTGTAAATGCTTGGCTGATAGGTCAGGCTTATTACTAACTAGCTCTTACAACTTAAATTAGTCCATTTCTATTAATCTATGCATTGCCATGTGTCTTGTGGCTCACCTGTCCTTCAGTATGTCTTGCTCCCTCTGCATTTCCTGGTGACTCCTCTGACTCCACTCTTCTTCCTCCCAGCATTCTCAGTTTGGCTGTCCCACCTGTACTTCCTGTCTGCCTACAGGCCAGTCAACTCTTTATTAGTCAATGAGAGTAATATATATTCACAGTGTACAGAAGGATTATTCCACAGCAGGAGTAATCTTGAAATTGCCCTCCCCAATGAAGTGATATATAAGAAGGGTTAAGATGAAAGCAGAGAAATAAGCTCTGGCTATTTGACAGAAGAGTATGTTAGGCAGGATAGCAAGGCCTTGAGGTAAGATTATTCTTGGTGCATTTGAAAAAGAATTAAAACCACTGAGGTTTGAGTATGTTCAGCAAGAGGAGAAGTGTAGGAGTCAAGGTGGGTATGGTGAGCTATACATTTCATTACGTATGATGACTGGAGGAGCAGGGATTCTAGGCCTGGGCTATCTAGTGAGCTTGCAGTCAGCTTGGTAACATAGCAATTGGAGGCCAGTCTGGGTTATGTTGTGAGCGGAAGTGACAAGCAATTTCCTTCATGCTATAAGAGGAAAACTGAAGACAGTGCAGCCCTTGAGATCATAATGAGTTGGAATTGGCACATACCAGCTTATAAGAGCTGATGGATAGTGGGCCTGTGGTGGCATAGTGCACCAGGAGGGAATCACATGGCATAGAGGGTCTGCTTACTCTTGGCTGCTGGGTAGTTAAGGACAAAGAATAAAAAATGGCTTGTGTCCCAGTGTCTCACCAAAGGCATGTCCCTATGACCTGGTTTATTCCAACAAGGTTGTACCTCTTTAAAGTTCTGTTACAACCCAGTAGTGCCATTAGCTGATGACCAAGCCTTTAATACAAAGGTCATTTTTCAGAACAAAACTATAGGATCCACATTTGTATTATGACTACTCATTCATCTTTCCACCCCCAGTAAAAATCTGGCAAAAACTAATAAAAATTCTTGAGAATCAACAAACAAAATTGATAATAAAATAACATGTCTTATACTTACATTAGTAAAATTCATAACAAATGGATGAGTTCTCAGTGCAACAGCATCAAATGTTACTGTTGGGTTATATGAGATGACTCAAAACTGACCATTGGCTTTGTGAATGAGGAGCTGAGAGGTAATAGTGAGATGGACTATTTTGTGAAGTTATGGTCTGATTAAAGTAGAATACAAAAAAAAAACAATGGAAAGAAAAAAATAGTAAATGTTTCAGGGAGTTTTGTTACCAAGTGGAACAGAGAAATGGGCACTGTAATTAGTTGGAGAGAACTGGAATCAAGAAATATTTTTAAAGTCAATGGTTTGGGCCAGAGAGATGGCTCAGTTTTTAAGGGCATTTAACCCACATCAGGTGTCTCACAACTATCTGCGACTCCAGCTTCAGGAAATCCAATGCTTTTGGCCCCCATGGGGACCTGCACTTATGTGCCCATACCCATGTTCGGACACACATCTACACATAATTTAAAGTAGTAAAAATAAATCTTTAGGAAAGGTCACTGGTGTTTCAGATTATTTATATGCTGATGGGAGTGAGTGAAATAATAAGCAATGATGATGGAGCACTCTGGAGTAGATAAGAGAGTATAACAACCATCTATAGTAGAATTTTACTTTTGATAAAAGTGCAAGTATTTCATCCTTAGTAACTGATGGCCAAAATATAGAAAGATTTCACTAGGAGTTTGTAGTGTGTTGTGACTTAGAGTGAACTAGGAAGTAACATCAGCTGAGAGAGGTTGGGAAAGAATTGAAGAGTTCAGGAGAAAGTAAGTTGTGTGCAGAAATAAAACATTCAGTAAATATTAATTGTTATTATATTTCAAGTATACTTCTTGTGGTGGCAGGGAGAGTTTTCACCTATATGCAAAATGTGTTACTCTGGGGACTTCCAAGGAGTTATTCTGAGAGGTGAAGATACTAGTTATGATGTTTTACTTTTCATTACACGGTATATGCTTAGAATGGCTACAGAATTTGTGACCAACGGTTTTTTCAACAGGGAAGATAGTGTTTAATTTTAACCATCAGAGATGGCCCTACAGGAGAGAGAGAGAGAGAAAAAGAAAGAAAGAGAGAGAGAGAGAGAGTGTTTAAATGATGTTGAAATTAAAGAATGGTAAGTTTTCAGTTGGCTTATCAATTGCTTTCTCTGTGTAATATACATTGGCCCAAGGATTATTGCTTTATTTATTACTAACACCTGTGAAAAAATATGAAGTTCAGAGAGGTTAAGCAACATGTGCTAAATAAAAGGCTCAGAGACAGATATTGGGGTTCAAACTTTAAGCTGAAGATCAGAAAATCAAAGTGGCCAGTCACTAGCTTTTACTCTACCTCAGACTGAAAGGCAATCCTGGCTCCACCAAACCTCACTGCTGCCTCTCCTCAGCATGACTGTAAAATCTGGAGACTTCAATGTCTTCCTGTCTTCAGTGTGTTTGGAGAATGAATGCCTGATACTTAATGCCAGCTCTGAGACCTTGCTCCTGTTATTTTATACACCTCCTTAATGATGGGAATAAGGGCATGTGATCCCAGGTGTTGGGATCAAAGGCATGAGCTCTGTTACTCTTTATTCTTGTGTAGGCCCTGGTGGCTTTGAACTAACAGTGATCCATCTACCTCTTAATCATAGTCCTGGGATTAAAGGTGTGTACCACCACTGTCTGATCTCTATAGCTTGAGGCTGACTTTGCTTTATGAATATTCAGGCAAGCTTTAATAAATCATAAATAATACATCACCACAAACATGCTGTGGGTCACATGTGAGTTTCATATCTAGTAGTGAGTGAGCTCTTTCAATAGACTCTGGGGTGAGATAGTGGTTGTAGGTGGAATATCTTAGTACAGGGAGTAGTGAGATCGTGTGTGTGTGTGTGTGTGTGTGTGTGTGTGTGTGTGTGTGTGTGCGCGCGCACGCGCGCGCCTGTGAGTATGTGTGTTTACAGGGAAATGGCAAGGGAAAGTATGTTTTGGGTACTGTATGCATTTGAAAGGCATGAAGCAGAAGATGTGGGTTGTAAATTCATGGAGGGAAGGAGGCCTTAAAGGCCATAAAGGACGATTGATGTTATTTTTAGGCAGTCATCAATTTAATATGATTTTTTCTCTATAAATGTTATCACATTTACTATGTGAACATCTGGTCAGCAGTGTATTTTTGTTTTGTGTTGTTTCACAGCTGCATATTATTTTGGAAGACAAGACTATAATGAAACCCAAGTGGGCTTTGAAATTAGCAATGCATATAATTATCAATTTCTCTGGCAGTTCCTGGTATAAATGATCACTTTGCTGAATTATTTGTGTCATGAAATCAGGAACACAGCAATAGCATAGATGAATTTGATCAATGGTTTCTCTGGGACCACATGGTAGACTTTAAACATTGTGTCTTTCAGATACTGATCGAGCTTTGTTGTTACTGGAAGAATACTGCAAAAAATTAAGAAAACCTGAGGAGCAGCTGTTGAAAAATGCTGTGAAAAAGGTGATGAGTATTTTTAAGAGCAGCTTATTTCAAGCCTTGCTGGGTATGTACTACAAAAATCTCTTATAGTCTTAATGCCAAAATCAAACTATTTAGTTTGAATAATGTCCTAGATAACTAAGTTTCACGCACACACACACACACACACACACACACACACACACACACACACACACACAATTTTCTTGTTACTCAAAGGGCAGATCCTCTTATTTTTACTTAAAAAACAATTGTTGTAAAACATAAATGAGGTATAAATTACTATAAAAATATCAATATTGATATTGTATGGGAAGAAAATGTACCCAGGTGGGAACCTGAGTTTGCTGAGAGTTGGGGATGGGTGCATTGTTGAGAACAAATACTAAGGATCTGTGCTCAGGGCATATTTGCTGTCCTCAGAACAAAAATCAAAGGGAACCCTTTGTCTCTTTTGTTTCTTTTTATGAAAATTTAGGTTCAGAATTGAAAAGTTTTTGATGAAAACTCAATGCCTATCAATCTGTCATGAATGTAATCTGATAATCTTAGCCTCCTCTTTAATGATTGTGAAGAAAATCAAGGCAGTGGTTTATTGATAGATGGCTTTACACATCTATCTTTTATATTTATTCACATAGCTTTAAATTGATATCTTCACAGTATTTTAAGAAAAAAAGCAACAAGAAAAATCAATGAATAAACATTTCCTTCAAGAAAAACAACAAACTGAACATTAAAACAACTCCATTTGGCACAGGGGACTTTATTTATTTTTTGACTATTTATTTTTAGCACCAGGAGCTGAGCTCAGCACTTTTATATACTAAGCAACAACATAATACATTTTAAAAGAAATAAGTGAGTCAACCAGACCTACTCATTGCATTTAAATGCTAGCATGTATTGAAAGAAAATCTAACCACAGGAATCTATGAAGCTAGTGTTAAAATAGTTTCTTTTTAAACTATGAATATACTCAACTGGTAAAACCCCTAAGATTATAGTTTCAATATAATTTAAAAGATTATCAAGTTTTAAAGAGTTGAAAATCAATTCATTGAATGTAAATAAAAGTTAAAAAGCTTCATAAAATTATCTTACCTGTGGGAAAAATAATTCCTTTCATCTATTGTGGCTGGCAAGGGCTAATGACACAAGCAAATATAATCATCTCAGCCAGTATTAAATAAAAGCAACTCCAAATGGAGTCTTACAGAATTTAAATAAACACAGCCATTAGAGAATAGTATTTTACAGAACATTTTAAACCACTGATTTCTGAATTAAGTATTAATAGCATCATTTAGTTGATGCTTCATAAAGGCCATTAACTAAATGACAGCACATCTAAATTGATTCACATGATGTATTTGGTTGAGACTGGCTGTCTTTGGGGAGCTTGAGCTTTTGAGAACTGGTTTACGAATAATACTGTCAGATGGTTTAGATAAGTCTACATGGTTTGAAAATGTAATCATTTGATAGCACTGTTGCCTAGAGGACAAGAAGGTGGATGAGTGCTAACAACTGCATTTCGCCACTATTTTAAGTGAGTGGTAAATATCTTGGCTGAGAGCCTATATAGTGTGGCTTGGCTTTCTCTAATAAATCTGTACAAAAGCTGTTATGTAATAATCTGCGTATCATGTTACTCTGGCCTGGCTCTTCATGTCAGTTGGGATTAAACCCAAATACAAAGAAGCACTAACAGCAAGACATAATTTTCTGTTGAATTGTATGTAGAAACTAGGTATTGTTCATTATTATTGCGAACTGTTTCACTGTGTGTTTTCCTTAAGGTCTCCATGTATGTCCTGAAGATCCAGATCTTTATAAAAGCATAGAAAGGCATTGATAAATAAGATATTGGTTTATTGTCTATAACTTCATTTCTCCTCCCACCCTGCACCCTTTTTGTTACAAATAATGATAGACTTTGGCTTTACCCATTGTTCTAATACTCACATGGCCAGTGCACTGAGACAATACCTTGAATGAATCCTAGCTAACTTCTTCAAACAATGCCAAAAAGCCAACACAAATGGATAATGGAAACACTATTCCTGAGGACTGTGCTGCAATATTTACACGTGACCAGGAAGGCAAACCCTTTCTGAACCATGAAAAGCATCAGTCTAGAAATAAATATTTTTTGTAGTCCTTCATCATTTGCTTTACAGTAATGATGTAGGCATCTCCCCAAGGCAGCAGTAATGCTTTTCTAATTTTAAGCCATAGTTTTTATCTGATTATAAAGGTAATATACATTTTAAAGTGTTTTTTAGTAAATAAAGTAAAAGAATATAAAATCTAATGTAAGATAGGCTATTTTTTTTGTGGTAAATAGCAGACCAAGTCTGGAGTATGGTGACCTTCCCTTCTTACTTTTCCAGTTCCATTGTTATTTACTTTGATTTATCAGTAGCTCTTTGTAGAATAAAATACTTTGAAAGCTAGCAATGATTATTCATTTACACATAAAGCAAGAACACGATGTATTTATTTATGATATACACATCTTTTGCATTTACATACATAACTTGGATATTCTTATATAATTAATATTTTTGGAGAAAATATTCTTCTCTTAATATATTCTTTTTAATGTTTTGGAAGAAAAATAAATAGCAAAAGATAAGCAATTACTTTCCTCCACCTAATTTTTTGTTTATCTACTTATTTATATGCAGGGCTGGGGAGAAGTGCAGTACCCTATACCTGCCATTCACAAGCACAATGTATTTGGAAGACACTTTCTTTCATTGCTTGTGTATGCTGGTTACTACAATTAAACATCTACAAAGGGGAATTTATGAAACTTCATCTTGAAAATAATTCATGTATGTTTAAGTTATAAATAGACTTACTGATGAACCCTTCAATGGTATGCTTTGAATATAACAAAAATATTAAATTTGAAAAATTGAAAATCAACCTATTGTCAATATGCTAGAAACTACATTTTAGATGTTAGGCTTAGGGTGACATCTTGTGGTCTGATTAGAAAAAAATTATCCAATGGATAATCACAGTTTTACAGTTTTCACATTGTCAGCACTTTCCACAGTTTGACTATAAGATCATAGTATGTGAACCCTTAATATTAATAACAATAAAATTTTAATAACTTTTATTGATAACTGTAAACAATTATTTAAAAATACGTGTTATGTGACAGACATTGTTCTTGGCATGGTGATGTAGTATTGAGCTATATGAGACAATGTTTATTTTTATGAGCAAATGAAGAAAATGCAGCCGGGTGGTGGTGGTGCACACCTTTAATCTCAGCATTCGGGGGCAAAGGTGGGTGGATCTCTGTGAGTTCAAGTCCAGCCTGAAGGTCAGCCTGCTTTGCAGAGTGAGTTACAGGCCAGCCAAGGCTACACAGAGAAATCCTGTCTTGAAAAACCAAAATAAATAAATAAATAAATAAATAAAAAAAAGAGAGAGAAAAAAGAAATGCAGTAGGGATCTGAGACATCACATAAACAATTATTTGATTATTAAATTGTAATGGTGTTATGGGCAGAAATCCAAATAAATAAGAGTCTTTATCACATTTTTGAGTTTAAAATCTCTATAATTTCTTTTAATTGAATTTTTTATTTGTGTGTGTGTTTGTGTGTGTTCATGTGTGGTGTGTGTTCATGTGTGTGCACAAGGTGAGGCCAGAGGAAAATATTGGATGTTCTGCTGTACAACTCTGATTACTTTCTTGAAGTAAGGTCTTTCACTGAACTTGGAACTGTGTTGGCAGCTGGCAAACTCAGAAATCGTCCTGTCTCTGCCCTTAAAATGTTGGGGTTACATGACCATGAAGACAAGCCTGAATCTTACGTGGGTACTTGGGGATATTCCAGTTACTACAATTTGAATAGTAATATTTCACAATGTATTTATGAAGTTTCACTTAGTCACATAGACATGAGGAGATGGATGCTATGAAGCCCAAATCTAGAACTGTAGGGAGAAATTGTCCCTTAAAATTCATGTAATATTAATACAAATGCACAAATGTCAAGTCATTATGTACTTGATAATTAGACTGCAGGGGCTGGACCAAAGTGTTATAGGAGTTGAGAGAAGCCTGGGATAACTATAGATAATCCTGGGAATGGATGCTTTTATATAATTATAAATCTTGTCTCTGACAGGACATGCTAGAAGAGAGGCTAGAGAAAGGTATTTTTCTTATCTATTCACTAATTCATTTACAAGACATTGAAAAACTGTGCCAGGTTCTATTACACATACTTTGGAGACATGAATTAGATAATATTGTATAAACAGTTTATATTTACAATTACAGTAAGTGATAAAGAGGAGGAATGGTGGCTTCTATGAGTGAGTTTCCTTGGGAAGTGGCCTTTGAAATGCTGGCCATTATGCAGATGCTATGAGAATTGGAAGTGCTTGAGAAAGTGAGTTCGACTGGAAGATGTTTTTGATTTACACCTTTAAAATGTCCTTTGTAAGTTGGGTAGGGAGTCTCACGGGACCCAATTCTTTAAATTAGTGAATCAAGAATGAGAAGCATAAAACATGACTCAGACAATGGTTTTAACTCCCTTTGTTAAACAGTCATTGTCTCATGACTCAGACAATGATTTTTATTCCCTTTGTTAAACAGTCACGGAGTGGGTGAGATTCATTGAGTGTCTCATGCCTGGAAGGATGAAGCATTTCCTGTTTGACACTTTGGGTCAAATACCATCAAGGGGTTTTGATGCCATTCCTGGTTTAGGACTTTATGTGTCATTGCAAGATTTGTGTCACCAGATGGCACCATTTAACTAGAGTTATGTGCTTGGGCTGTGTATAAAGCGGTTGCTGCTAAATGGATGATGCTTGGATTTTTGTTATAGCTGAAATAGGAAAAAGCAACTTACTCTGATGATACACGAGACTTCTCTACAAAGACAGACAGTCAGACCTGTTGTCTTTTGGGAAGCATGACAGAATCTGGTGATTTCTTCTCAGCACATAGTGAAAGAAAATTTGGAGCTGGTTCCCACCATCAGTATGTGGGAGCTGGCAGAAAGAACACTACAGGTTTTTCCTATTTAGGTTGACCTATAACCAGCAGGCTCATTTTACTAATATTATACCAACATATCATTTGGTTGCTGCATATTTTTAGGGAGTTTATATATATAATAGATAGAAGTACAATTCTTAAATATTATTTTTAGAACTAAGTCCTCTTAGATTACCTAAATTAGCATGGCAACAGTAGGTAAAGGCTGTCAAAAGAGTATGTATTCTTTTGAATTGCATAATAACAAAGTGTAATGTGGACAATATCTTATATAAACAGTTGTGCTAAGGAAAAGAGTGTCACTTGGTGAAACCCTTCTCTAGTGTTTCCCTTACTTTTAAGCAGATGTAATTTCGCCTCCCTCATGTTCCTGTAGAATATGCTTAGAGTTCTGCTGTGGCACCTGCTGTGCAGTACTGTTGTCCATTTCTCTCAGAAGACTGTGAGTTTCTTGAAGGCAAGGACTGGGCTGCTTTTAATCTGGTTGGTGTATGATGTGGAAGAGCGCATTAAACTTCTTTTATTTGAACAAATGTGTTTCAGGCCTTGTTTTCATGGAGTTCATGGTCTATTAAAGGGACATCCATTGGGACAATGACTATTCTGGTGAGAACTGTTTGAAGAAAAGAGATAGATAAAACCATAAAAACTGATTAAGTTCATATTATACTGTATTTAGAAATGTTCAGAAGGGGCTGGTGAGATGTTTCAGAGGTTAAGAGCACTTCCTGATCCTTCAGAGGACCTGACTTTGATTCTCAGTACCCATGTCATGTGATTCACAACTGCCTGTAACTCTTTTTTTCCAGATTTTTAAAATTTGAATTAGAAACAAGATTGTTTTACATCCCAATCCCAGTTCCTTCTCCCTCCCCTCCTCTCTTACTAAAACCCTACCTATCACATATCCTTTCTGCGCCCCAGGGAGGGTGAGGCCTTCCATAGGGGGTCATCAGAGTCTATCATATCCTTTGGGATAGGGCTTAGGCCCACCCCCGTGTGTCTTCTGCCTGTAACTCTTTTTTTTCTTTTTCTTTCTTTCTTTTTTTTTTTTTTTTTTGGTTTTTCGAGACAGGGTTTCTCTGTGTAGCTTTGGAGCCTATCCTGGCACTCGCTCTGGAGACCAGGCTGGCCTTGAACTAACAGAGATCCGCCTGCCTCTGCCTCCCAAGTGCTGGGATTAAAGGCATGCGCCACCAACGCCTGGCCCTGCCTGTAACTCTTAAGGAGACTCTGATACCTCTGATCTCCCTAAGTTCATGTGCACATATTCTCCCTCATATACATGGTTAAAATAATAGAAATAAATTTAAAAATGTTTGCGAGTCAGAAGCTTAAGTAAATAGAGTTTTATTTTTATTACATAAGAAATCAAAGCTACAAGGATGTTCTAGTCAATGTTTCCGCAAATATTCTAGCGTTTTTGTCATTATTTTGTGTGGTCAAACACAGCTCTTTTGCCATTTCAGATCCCACATTTAACACAAGAAAGGGATGAGAAGAAGGGGAAAAGAACTCTCAGAATTAATGTTCTTTTATTACTAGATAAGCAGAATATCAACTACCTATATCATGTCATTTTGTCAACACATTTTTTTTTTTTAAGATGGTAGATTCACCAGAACTGGGTCACCTGGTCACCGCTCCCAGGGGATTCTGAAAGATATAGGAGAATGTTGTCATCTTTTGTTTCAAACATACATCTTATATAAATTGTATATTTTAGCTTGGAAGAACCATCTAAATTATTTGATAAATCTATACTTTAATTTGGATCAGCAGTTACTTTTTCAATTGATAAGGCTTGCACAGTGTGTGGCTAAGATACAGGCACAATAAAAACCCTGAAATTTTATTGCACCTTGTGTAATATAAGTTACGTTTGTGAGACCACTCAGGATAGCTTGGAGACTACAGTGTTGGTTCCTGCTTCTTTACACTCTTTCCACCCTTTGTATTGAATGTTGAAAAGAATTAACTATGAGAAGGAACAATAGAAAAAGAAGAATCCTACAAGTGTCTCCTAGGAAAGGCTTCCTTTTATCATGTTAGCTCTGGTTTCCAGTAAAAGCTAGAAGAGATGGAGAATTAACATTACTCCATTTTCACTTGATATCATGAGTTGAGTTTAAGAATAGCCCAAGGAAATATTTCTCCTCCATAGTTCTCAAGTCGGAAGCCACAACATGTATTAAATGTGTTATGAATTCTGCACATTGCAGCGAACTAGAGATTATTATACCAGTTTATATTAAGTATTTCCTGGGATTCCTTAAGGTTCTAGCTTACACCACTATCTTGTATACTGTGAAAATACCAAGTCTTTGTGAAACTGTGAGATTAGATTCTTTTTGCAGAACTGCATTTCCAAATCAAATCAACACCAAACACCAAAGGCAATTTTGATTGTCGCATCTACCCTTGACCAGCAAGAAAGACGAAACACCGAGGAATCTTCTTCACACAGTTTAATCGGGAATCTTGATTTACAGTGAATGGCTGCCCCGGGTAGAGGAAGACGGGGCCTGATATAGTCTACATCTACCAATCACCTAACCCTACGTGGTGTGCCAGGATAGGTTGTCTCCAAGCAGAATTAAGAGGATACATGGCCTTTACCAAATTAGGAGTTGTTTACCACAGAGAGCACTCGCCATCAGGCTGGCGGAAGGCGGTACTTTGCAGCTCCCAACATTTGATTACTTTAATGGAGAAAGTATTCTAGTTCTTAAAACTATCTTAATCATGAATCCCTAGAAACTTAAAGAGCTTTTAATCTCATGGAGACATATTATAACTAAACTTCTGGAGATACACTGTATCCAATATTAATGTTGCTTTGAGACAAGACTTAAGGTTTTTAAAAGTCATTCTAAAGTGAACTTTATTTTTCAGAAACAAGCTTCTGATTCAGAAATAATTGTTGTACAACTTTTTCTGTTCAAGTATTTCTTTTTTATGATTTTTAAAAATTTAAATTAGAAACAAGCTTGTTTTACATGTCAATCCCAGTTCCCTCTCCCTCCCCTCCTCCCATGTTCCCCACTAACTCCCTATCCCATCCCCTTTCCGATCTCCAGGGAGTGTGAGGACTTCCATTGGGATCTTCAAAATCAGTTATATCATTTGGAGCAGGGCCTAGGCCCTCTCCCCCATTTGTCAAGGCTGAGAGAGTATCCCTCTATGTGGAATAGGTTCCCAAAGTCCATTCATATGCTTCGGATAAATACTGATCCACTACCAGGGCCCCATAGATTAACAAGACCTCCAAACTGACACCCACGTTCAGGGGCTCTGGAACAGTCCTATGCTGGTTTCCCAGCTATCAGTCTGGGATCCATGAGCTCCCCCTTGTTCATGTCAGCTGTTTCTGTGGGTTTCTCCTGCCTGGTCTTGACCCCTTTGTTCATCACTCTTCCCTCTCTGCAACTGGATTCCAGAATTCAGCTCAGTGTGTAGCTGTGGGTGTCTGCTTCTGCTTCCATCAGCTACTGGATGAAGGCTCTAGGATGGCATATAAGGCAGTCATCAATCTCATTATAGGGGAAGGGCATTTAAGATAGCCTCTCCACTATTGCTTAGATTGTTAGTTGGGGTCATCCTTGTAGCTCTCTCGACATTTCCCTAGTGCCAGATTTCTCTTTAAACATATAATGGTTCCCTCTTTTCTTGCTCTCCTCTATTCTTCCCCCGATTCAACCTTCCTGATCCCTCATGTCCTCCTCTCCCCTACTCTTCTCTTCTATTTCTCCTAGCTCCCTTCCCCCATTCCTCCAATTTGCTCAGGAGATCGCTTGTCCCTTTCCCCTTCTCTGGGGGACCATGTATGTCTCTTTTAGGGTCCTCCTTGTTTCCTAGCTTCTCTGGCAGTGTGGATTGTAGGCTGGTAATCCTTTACTCTATGTCTAAAATCCATATATGAGTGAGTACATACCATGTTTGTCTTTTTGTGACTGGGTTACCTCACTCAGGATGGTTTCTTCTAGTTCCATCCATTTGCCTGTGAATTTCAAAATTCCATTTTTTTTCTCCACTGAGTAGTACTCCATTGTGTAAATGTACCACATTTTCTTTATCCATTCTTCGGTTGAAGGGCATCTAGGTTGCTTCCAGGTTCTGGCTATTACAAATAATGCTGCTATGAACGTAGTTGAACTGATGTCCTTGTTTTTAAAAATAGTGTTTATAGAGTTCTCTAATTGGTCAAAACCAGATGATAATTATAAATATAAAGATAAGTCTTTGATTTCATTAAATGATGTAATATCATCAACAAAATATGTTTATTTTAGGTGAAAATCTCTATTTAGTAACTTATCTATATATGTTTACTTCCTTCATACCTATTTCTTTGTATAAATCTAATTTTCTAAATGTATGGATATTTGGAGAAAATATATCTTATTTGGAACTAAAAACCTATTGCAGAAGACTTTCATTGCCTCAGTTGGGTATTTCTGTTTGTAACATGAAAAAGGATAAACAGATTATATTTAGGAATATATATGGTATACATATAATATATATCAATTCAATAACAATTAGTGAAAAAGTTAGGTTGACAATTTGAAGGAGAGTAGGAAGGGGTAGATGGGAGGTTTGGAGGGCAGAAAAGAAAGAGAGTAATATTAAAATCTCAAAAAAAAGAGAACTTACCATGACATTCTATGCAACCGTGAATGATTATGGGGAGGAGCAGTGACTGCATATCTAATGAAGGCCATGGGAAAATGGATGGTAATATTCTACATCATAGCTTTGTGTAGTTGTGTTTGAATGATTGTCATTATTTTGACTTCGTTCCTTAGATCAGTTCCTTGATTTTTTTCCTCAAAAACAATAATTTCTCTATTGTTTCTTAGTCATCAGATTTTTATTCTTCATTTTATCTTGCAATTATTTCCTAAAACATAAACAAACAAAACCAAAATCAAAACAAACAAACAAAAGACCATTAAGACAAATACCCATCTTAGTTACTGTTCTGTTGCTGTGAAGAGATACCATGGCCATGCAAAGTCTTATAAAAGGAAACATTTTGTTGGGGGTTTGCTTACAGTTTCCCAGGTCTGGTCCATTATCATGGCAGGAGGCAGACAGGCATGATGATGGAGCAGTAGCTGATGGATTTGTATCCAGACCCACAGGCAACAGGCAGAAGGAAAGGGACTGGGCCTGGCATTGGCATTTGAGACCACAAAGCCCACACCCAGATACCCATTTCCTCTAGCAAGGCCAAACTTATTCCAACAAGGTCACGTCTCCTGATCTTCCCCAAACAGTTCAACAACCGGTGTTCATGAATTTAAATGTGTGAGTCCATTCTGTGTTTGCTAACTACTCCTGGGCATGTGGCCTGCTTTGGAGTGTTGTTGATATAACCATCGACATGACATTGTAGAAAACTAATTTTTACTTTCCCACACGTATCAATTGCAAATAGCTTTTTGGTTGGGTAGGATTTTTTTTGTTCACTTCTTTTTAGTGTTTTTGTTTTGTAGTCTCTGCCTCACTCTATTTAAAACAAAAATCTGTACTCCTTACATAGATAGACTTTTCCAATCCTATGGTTTTAAATTATATCCTTGGTCCGATGGCTTCATATTTATTTTATATGTCTGGCTTAACATCCTGTGTATGTTACCTGCTTAGCATTTTTCAATTTGAAGTCTATTTCAAAACATAGCATGTCCCAAACATGACACTTGATTTCCATCTTCATTGACCTCTAATTTGCTTGTCTCTTAGTCTTTATTTTCTCAGTAAATTCCTTCCTCATTTACCCAGTTTACTTAGATCAGGAACCTAGAAGTCATTATTGATTCTTCTCCTTTTTCATTCCCTTCTCAATCATGTGCAGAAAAAGTTCCAAATTAAATCAAGAATCCTACATTTCTTCTGATTCCCAGTATGCGTGCCATTCTGGTCTGTAATCCTGCAGCAGCTTCTTACATGATATTCCTTTGCTTCTACTGTTACCTCAACATATTTTTTTGTGTAATATTTTGGAATAAAATTAATTGTATTACTTTCAAGTCCCTCTTTGACGTTTTTACCTCCTTCAGAATAAAATACAGAATCCATATCCTGTTTATCAGGCCTTGTGTGATCTGGCTCCCGGCTCTTCCCCTACCTCTTCTAACAACACTCTACGATGTTACTTCCTCTCCAATAACATTGGTCTCGAATATATCCTTGGACAATTTCTGCTTCAGAGAATGCTGTTTTCCCTTACCACTAGTTAAGTTCTTGCTCATTTGCTATGGCCTCAGGCCTTTCCTTACCATTTTGTATAAAATATCCCTCTTCCCCATTGCTCTTTTTCTATTTTACTTATTTTTCTTTATTGAATTTAAATATATGTATTTATTGCTATTTGTGGATAAATATTATGTTATTGAGGGCAGGTAGCAATTATCTCATCCCCCTTTATTCCTGAGAAGAGTTTATGGAGAATAAATGCAAAATGATTTAATTTATTGAATAAGGGAAATGCTAACTTACTCTTGGTTGTTTGCTTTTAAATTGTGACAAGGTAATTTCATTGACTTTTTCTTCATTTTTGATTTTTCTTTAAAATGAAACCCATTAGATTCACAGATGAGAAGTACTGTGTTGAAAAAGATATTCATTTAAGATGATTACATTTAAGATGGTACTTGTATGTACCATTATGTTGTTAAAAAGGAAACTGTACCAAGATCTTAGGGCATGAAAGAATGTGTTTTTTGATGTTGGGAAGTATTTTAGGTTAATTAATAGTGTCCCAGGCAATTGCTTGGAATTAGCTTGAATGTTATAATCAAAACAGTATCACTTAAAGTTGCTAGACTTATTAACTCATATACAATATACATGATTCCATGTATTACTCTTTTTACAGGTTACTGCTGTAATGTGGAAAAATGTATTTACAATACCGTGCAAATGTGACAGAGTAAAAATTTGGCTCTCTGTTAATAACTTGGCTTCCATTAGTGAATATGGATGATTCCCATAAATCTTTCTTTATATACATAAACACTTTCTTCCATTTGCATTGTATATGAAATTTAAAACTGTTATTAAAACCAATATATTCTTATTCTATTATTAATTATTATATATATCCCTGAGTTTTTGTTTATTAATTTGTCTTAAGGTTCATGAGAAACCTACAATTGTTTTAGATGCTGCTATAGTGATCAGTAGAAAAATAGACATCGATTAGTGCTGCCACAGAATTTAAAATTAAGTGGTAGATGACAGTAAAATCATTTACTATAGAAAAAAGAGGCATAGAAGGAAATATAGAAGGGTTCTTGTTTTAAGCAAGGCTTAAGTTCCAACCTAAGAAGACACTTAAATGAAGAATTGAGAAAGGCAAAGGAGGAAGTCATATCTGCAGAGGAAAGAACAAGTGCGAAGGCCCTGAGGCAGGAACATGAGCAGATTATTTCTGAAATCATACATTGTGGGACTGAGTCACTCTTGAGAGACAGGATTATGAAATGAGCATGGATTTGGTAAGAGGGTACAGTATGTTGCAATTTTCTGCCCATTATAAAAACTTTGAATTTTATTGTGAACAAAGTAGGTATCTATTGGAGAGTTTTGAGAAGAATTACGTGATCCATTATTTTTATAATGATCAGGTATGTGTTGCATATTGATAACTGACTGAAGCTTAGGAGTTTGTTGTACTATTACTTTAATATTCCACACAGAGACGGTTGTAGTTTAGATGAGGGTGCAGCAGCAGCAAGAAGGTTGAAAGTAGTTAGGTCATAGACTTTGAAGATGTAGTTGTTGCAAGTTGCTAATAGACTGGGAAAAAAAATGGAGTCAATCAGAACTAAGTAAACAGTTGGATATAGAAATTTTGTGTGCCAGGGAAATATCAACGATGGAAACTTTAAATTTAGAAGCACTAACAATGTTAGTTCTTCTGAAACCACGAGACTTGAAGGAAAGGCAAGAAGTTATGAAGTATATGTGAATATGAATATTTTAATTAAATTATCTGAAGTAGGTAGTATTCACAATTGAAGTAATTAAAATTATTTTTGTCAAATTTTATGCAAAATAGTTCATTAAAATTTCATGTAGAAGTTAGTTGAATAGAGAGCAGCATTTTATTAGATTTTACTTTTTCTAAATTAAAAATTAATCCCTTAATTTCTTGAATATTACCAGATAAAAACATTAACCTAAATGACTTGAGTTCCAACTTCTATATATAGTAGCAATATGGGATCCAGCTTCAAATTTAAAAGAGGCCATAGTTATTCAAGCATGTTAAGGACCTGCCTAATTTTTAAGTGCAAATGATTTGAACATTCATGCTTTGGTAATTGATTTAATCAAGATAATTTCTAATATGACAAAATACTAGGCAGATGTCAGATATCTTCTCTGCCAATCTGAGATGAGTAGTATATAAGTTAAGAATGAAAGGGATTTTTTGAAAGGAGTTGAGGTTTCTTAGAAAGCCTATTGGATAGCTAAGCATTAGATTCAGAAAACAGGCAGGAAACAAGGAAACCAAAACAATGTAAAGATTTCCCACAAAATAGAGGGTGACTGGCATTGTGCTACTACCAGTGGCTATTAATCCAATGCTGTTGTATGCTGGTTCCTCCATTCCAGGTTATGTTAGAGTCACCATTCCAATCTTCTCAATCACTCTGTGAAGACTGGAAATCCTTGCATTGTTTAGAATTCTTCAAACACAGTTCCCACATTGAAAAACTTAGTTGATATGTTCTTAGGAAAATGGGTGTGTAAGGGGTGCAGCTTGTCAGTTATTGTAAGGAGTAGAATGAGGGTGATTTGAAGCCAGAAGGTGTAATATTACATTAAGGTGAATGTAACTTATAAAACAGTCAGTGCACAGATGTAGAGAGTGGTGTGTGTGTGTGTGTGTGTGTGTGTGTGTGTGTGTGTGTGTGTCCTCTTTGTGCATTTCTAAGAGGTTTGCCTCAGACAAGTAAGGTTTTCTGCATTTACCTCATTTACTTACATATACTATGATGTCATATTCCACTCATCTCTTTTTGAGGGAAGAAACTCTTAGAGATGGGTGGGATATGACTTCATGGAATGTGAAGGTGGGTATATGGACAAGAAGAAAATTACAAGTATTTAGGCAAAGGAAGAATAGAAATCAAACAAAACAAAATTGCAAAAACCTTTGATTATTTTAAAGACATAAGAATCTAGCATATTTTGAATATTCAAAGGACAATTTTTATTCATTTTCTTCTAATATGTCTGGCACAGATTCAAAAGTAATTTTGATTGCACCATGAGGGAAGTGTTGTTCTCAGCTCTTTCTTTAAATTATTGTTATATGCTACAAAACAATGCAATTATTGTAATTTTCTAAATCTTGTGAAAATATAAACCTATACATCTTAGGAACTAACTGAAACCTAAAAATAAAAACATCTGTAGAAATCTGTGGCTGGAAACATTTGTAATTGTATATATTTTTAAATTCTAGGTGTTCCAGTGAGTATGTAGTGGTATATTATGGTTTTAATGTTTCTCTAATGGTGGATGGTGGTGGGCACCTTCTATGCTAACTTTTACTCATAATTGTTCTTTGGTGAACTCCAAACCTCCTACCCATATCTTAGGGTTTCTTTTTTGTTGTTGTTGTTGCTGTTTTGTTTTCAAGACAGGGTTTCCTCTGTGTTGTTCTGGTTGTTCTGGAACTCACTCTGTAGACCAGGCTGGCCTTGAACTCACTGAGATATGCTTGCCACTGCCTCCCTGAGTGCTGGGATTAAAGGTGTGCACCATCACCGCTCAGCTTAGTTAGGGTTTCTATTGCTGTGAAAAGACACTATGATCACAGCAACTCTTTTTTTCATAATATTTTTATTGATCATTTTGGAATTTCACATCATCAACTCCAAGCACACTCACTTCCCAGTCCTCCCAGGTCTGCTCCCACACCCTTTGTGACTGCCCCTCCCATCAACAAAGAAGAAGAAAAGGAAAAAGAAATAGATTAGAAAAGTCCAATTTGTGTTGCCTGTATATGAATGGAGCATGGTCAATGCTGGTGGCTAGCCTCTTAAAGAGAACTGACTATGCTGCCATCAAGGGACATGAGGATGTCTGTGGTCTGTGCTGCTTACTGAGAGACCCACAGCAACTCTTCTAAAGGAAAATATTTGATTGGAGGCTGGCTTACAGTTCAGAGGTTTAGTTCATTGTTATCCTGGTGGGAAGCATGATGGCATGCAGGCAGACATGGTGCTGGAGAAGTAGCTGATAGTTCTACTTCTAGATCTGAAGGAATCAGGAAGAGAGCCTGGATTGATCATCTGAAAAACTCAAAGCCCACCTCCAGTGTTATACTTCCTGCAACAAGACCACACCCACTCCAACAATGCCATACCTCCTAATAGTGCGACTCCTTATGGGGGACATTTTTATTCAAACCACCATACCTACTTATAAATAGGTTTGTCTATCTTCATACTAATTATTTTTTATTTTAGACATAGTAGTTTTTTCAAATATCTGATTTACAAATATTTTCCCCAATATTGAGCTTTAAGTTTATTTTAAAAATTTAAAAATTGCTTATATTTTATTAAATCTGATAATAACACACACACACACACACACACACACACACACACACACACACACACACACACACACACAAGATCACTTCTCTAGCCTAAGTTAATGAGCAGAGTATTTTCATCTAGACATTTTATACTTTTATTTCTTCCAAATAGGGTGAGGCCTAGTTGGAATCAAGCGTTGTATAGGATATGTAGGAGGATCAAGGTTCTTTTTATTGTATTTCATAGATACCTTCAGAAGTGTCAGCTCAGTTTCTTGAAAAGATTATCCTTCCCCCAATAATCTGTTTTGGGACCTTTGTAGAAGAGGCAGTTATTTTAATTCTTAAAAAATGAAGAAATATTTTGAAGACAACTAATTCTGCAATCTGAAACTTAAAAGTCTGTTTCATTTCTTAGGAAACTGCCCCTTGATCATGTGAATTTTAGCTTGCAGAAAATGAGAATTTAAATACTTTTGTCAATTAGTTAGAAGCCAGTGTAGTGACAAGAATTTAGACTCTAAAAATCAAAATTAAGAGAATGTTCTGTTTAGGAGCAAAGGAAATCTGTTTCCATGTTGTTAAGGGGATATTTATTTGAGGGTGGAAGCAATGTGTGAGCACATAGTTTCCCTATTGCCCTCTCTTTTGGGTAGATAATACATCTGTGTGTACATTTTAGATTCAGTTTGTGATATCTGACCTTTCGACTTGTGGCCAACATTGTGAGAACAGATTGTTGTTTTCATGTATATTGGTTTTCTTATGGCTGGGTTACTGCACATCTGTAGCGCATGATCCACAGTTTCGTACTTTCATTTCTTATCAGTATTCTAGTGACTGGAGAGATGTCTCACCGGTCATATTTGCTGCTCTTGGAGGGAACCCTGAGTCAGTGCGCTCAAATCAGCTGGTTCACCATCATCTGTCAACTCCTCTTCTGGCCAGGCACCTGCACATGTGTGGTGCACAAATAATCATGTAGGCACTCACATATATATACATAGAAGAAAAAAAATCTTTAAAAAATGTTCTGCTTTATTTTGATTTTTTTATATTAGAAAATTTGGCTGGCATAAAGCCATAATGTACGTATGTATAAAGAAGTTATGATGTAAGTACAGTGCTCATGTATGAAATTCTCAAAAATTAATTTTGTTTTAATTTTTCAAGACATGATTTCTCTGTGTAGCCCTGGCACTCTCTCTGTAGACCAGGTAACCTCGAACTCAGAGATCCATCTGCCTTTGCCTACTGAGTGCTGTAATTTCAGCCAGGAGCCACCACCTCCTGGCTGAAAAGTTAAAAAATTAATTAAAACAATGAAAAAAGGGAGTGTAAAATACAAATGATGCTTTTTTATGTGTACAGAAATATATGTAGTAAATACATACTTACATTTTAAAATTTGAGATATATTGCTCTTTTGATGATGTGGGTTTTCTATATGGTTGGCACTTTCTCTGCTTAAAAGGAACTTTACATGGTATTTGTTCTTCTTAAATATTTTAAAGTTTTGCTTCCAACATATCAAATTAGCCTCCCAGAAGAGCAGCGCCACATCAATGTATTATCCAATGAAATCTTTTTTCCTTATCTCTCCTTTGAGATAACTAGCAGAGCAAATGAAGATGATAGTGAGGCTGTAGTGTATGGCTGGGAGATGTCCTCCTGTTGTCTTAGTGTCATTCCAATTACTTGGAGCACATGATGGGTTTATCGTATTTCCTGGGTTGTGAAATCAGATCAGCTGTCCAACTTGTCACATCTGCTGCTGCATCTGTGTTGTAGGTTCTCACAGGCTTCTGGATTTCTAGAGAAATGTATATCTTAATAAGGAAATTAGTTATAGAAAAACAATGTACTCCTGAAGAAATGCTTTATAGTCACATGCTTTTGTGATGGCTGGGCAAAATGTAGAATCACTTGAAAAGACTAAGAAGACTCTATGCAAAATAACAATTTGACTTTGTAATGAATACTTTTAAGACATGCCTTTCAGGTGGTTTGCTCATGTCAAAATGAAGTTATAAATGGAGAAGCAACCATCCAATCCTGCTTAAAAAATAATGTTCAATTATAGTGACTTCGAAAATGACATTTTTTAGGATGCTAAGATTAGTGAGTGATCATGGGCACAGGTGAAGGGAGCTTAAATTGGTGAACTACTACCCCCTTCATCCCCAGCTGGACAGACAGAACTTCCAGAGTGTCATGACACTTCATGAAATTGTACTAATAAGTGACTTTTTATATCTAGGTCCAAGAACATGCCTGCAATTTTAGAACATAAGCTTGATTGTTTTAAAGATTTATTTTATTTTTAACAATATATGCATGTGTGAGTCTATGAGCATGTGTCTGTGAGTGCAGGTGTCTGAGGAGGCCAGGAGAGAGCATTGGGTCACCTGGAACAGGAGTTATAAATGGTTGTGAGCTGCTTGGTGTGGGTGCCCAGAACTGAGGTCAAGTCTTCAAGAACCACAAGTGCTCTTAACTGCAGAGCTATGTCTCTAGCCCCTCAACATGGACTTCATCTTAGTATCAAAGTGTTATGTGACAACTCATTGTCACTTGACCAAGAAATTGCTTGCTGGACATCTGTATGGTTTTGTTTGTTGGTTTGTTAAACTAAACATCCAAGTATGGTAACAGAAAAATTGCTATTTTTATATGAAGGCCATATGAGTTTTTATATCTATTCACCCATTCTTGGACAAGATCTGGGAAGGTAGAATTTTATCTATGAAAAACCACTAATGTAACCCAGCACTGAGAATAGTGCTGGAACATAAAAAGTACACATTGTTGGTTATTTTAAGTGATGAATTTAGAGTCCTTAATTTACATTCATTTCATATTTTTATTTTATAAATTCTGGTACTATCTCCCAGGGTAAGCTTCATAAAGACAATGCTTTAAAATTTGTTTTGTTTACTTTTATATCTTCAAAGACTAGACTAGTACCCAAGATTCATAAGTACAGATATGGATGTGTGAACTAATGGTGAGTCCACAACCAGGTTTGTCTTTTATACTTAAGTTGCTATTTTCCTGATTGTGTTATTTTCCTTTTCCTTTTGTTTTTCTGAAGCTTCTGCATATTCTATCTAGGACAGATTTCTTTGAGAAATTTGCATTAAATTCACATTGTTTCTAAATCTCATCATTGTTTTCAACAATTCTGACAACAAATTTGTAGCTAATATCTTTTAGCATCTTTCAATACTTTTGAAATGTTGAATATTTTGATGTAATAAGGTTCTTCATATTTTCTCTTTCCTACATTTTCTTGTAACTTTTATTTAGAAAGACTGACAACTCTATTGCTTACTCTCTTCTCTGTAATTTTTCTCTGGCTATATCTAGTCTGTTGGCGAGTATATAAAATGACATAAAAAACTTATTGAATACACTTTTACAAGCTCTGTGTTTAAAATTGCATATCATTTCTTTCAGTGCTTCACTATTTCTTCCTTTTTTTGTTTCTTCTGTCTTTTTCTTCTGGGGTGGAGGCCTTTTGGGAATCAAATCCAATGCTCCAAGCATCACATATGCCAGTCAGGCACTCTAACACTGAATAGTACTCCCAGCTTCTTCTTCTTCTTCTTCTTCTTCTTCTTCTTCTTCTTCTTCTTCTTCTTCTTCTTCTTCTTCTTCTTCTTCTTCTTTTTGTAATACCAAGGATATTGCTACAAAGCAGTAAATTTTTCCATTTTCTAATGGTTGGGTTAGGGAAGTGTCATATATAACTCACTTACTGTGTCTACTGATTCTCACTTTTCATGCTTTCAGTCTTCACAGAGTTTGCAAATTTTGTGGATTAATCTTCAACAAGCATCGCTCTTCCATGATAATCACATGTGACATAGAAATGTACTGAGGGATGAGCAAAGCCAGAGTGACCTTACTGGTCTGAGTCCATTCTCCTCAAATTTCTGGGTTTGGATATTAATATAATCTGAAGTAAATATTAATATAAAATTTATATTTCGGTTGTGGGATCCAGACATGTAGGCAGGTTTAAGAAAGTGAATTGCTTACTTATTGCTATGCCTAGCCATAATACTTAAATTCATGCATATGAAGATATGAACACCCATCTTTTATGTACATATCTTGTTGATACTTGATTATTTCTATTTCTTTTTAAATGTCCTTGGGCTAGGACTGACTTTTGCTGTTTCTAAACATTCATTTGGTGTTGGAATTACTTACTGTGACATTTTTGGCTATGAAATGTCATGTCGAATGATTGTATTAGCACACAGAAACAGAGAATGGAGAATCATGGGCTCCCAAGATCTGAGAGTTAAAAGAGGCTTTTGAGAACATTAAATCTGCCTCTGAAAGAGCTAATGGACAGCTCAGCATTCTCTCCACTGTCCATGTCATAAAATGTGCAAACATACAAAGAAAAAAAATAAGCTGATTTTGAGGATATGAATACATACTTTAAAAGTTAGAGTGTCACACACACAGTTAGATGTTAATTTTCTGTTGCTTTGGCAAAATCCGAGACAACCAATTTTCCAGGAAGAAAGATACCTTTGAGCCCACATTTGCATATTTGCAGTCCATGGTTGCTTAGTCCTGTCACTTTGGGTCTATGATGAGGCAGAAATCATGATAAAAAGCACATGGTAGAACAAAGCTGCTCATTTCCTGGTGGCCAGGAAGGATGACTGAAAGGGCCTGAGGGTGTGGCCAATGCAGTCCCATTCTGTCTCTCAGGAGCATGCCTTTCATCAAGGACCCATCTCTTCAAGTTGCTAACTCCTTCGAGTATCTCAATCAACTGACACCGATTATTTAACAAGACAGGAACTTTTGTGGGGGATGTTTGAAGTACAATCTGCATCAATTTTCTTTCTTCATAAACTGTAATTATTTTTTCATTTTGTCCTATTTTATCTTCAAAGGAACTTGCAGATTTCAGGCTAAGTAAACACACAGGTATCATCCATTTGTTTTTAAAGCAGTCAGTACATGCCACTTTGTGCTGGGCCGTGGGCGTTTTGTTCATCATAATGTATTTCCATGAGATGGCTTAACAATAGGGTGGTACCCTGCTTCCTTGGGTGTAATTCCTACTTAGGTTGAACCCAGAAATAAATTTAGAATTGTAACTCTAATCCTGTTGAGGTTATGTAAAATGAAGAGGAAAGAAAAGAAAAAGGAGCTGAGGAAAAAGTATCAGCAGGACAAAAACAGGCTGCTGTTTTGAAAAGACTTCATTTCTCTTTCTCTGTGGGCATAGGAGTGTGGGTGGGTTCTCTCAATTCTGCAGTCACAGATCCACAACCCCCCCCCCCAATTAATCAAGTGTCAAGCTGAGAAATCTGTGGGGCTTTCAGCATTAGCTCACTGTGTCATATTACAATTTTTAAAAGCAGAGACAGAAACAACCCAAATAATTCCATTTACATCTGAATTAAATTCCTCAGGCATTTCCTGTATTCTATTAGCAATTCAACAAGAAGCCTAGTATTAGGAAACAGGAAATAATTACAAAAGAAAGAAAGAGATAGGAGTAGAGAGCCACTGAGTTCATAATGCAGAATTGGGCTGAAATATTTATTTTTGTTATGATTAGGAGCTGGTAGATCAATTTCAATCCTTCAACATAGTTTTCTATGATTGAAAAATCCACTTTTTAAATTTTTTGCATATATTGTCCTAGTTGTTCTATTGTAAACATCAGATAATAATAGTTTTGTAAATCATCTGTGACAGTTAATTTTGATTGTCTGCTTAATGGGACCTTTAGTCACCTCTCGGCATGTCTGTGAAGGATTTTCTACATCAAGTTAATTGGGGTGAGAAGACCCACCTTAGCCATGGAGGGCTCTACTCTATGTGCTGGGGACCTGTCCCTAATAAAAAGGAGAAAGTGAGGCCAGCACCAGCATTCATTCATTTGTCTCTGCTTTCTGACTGTGGATGTAGTGTGGCTAGTTACCTTAATCTCCTGCTGTCATACCTCCCCTGCCACAAAGGGCCATCCCTTGAACTATGAGTCAAAACAAAACATTTCTCCTTTAAGTTATTACAAAACAATGCAATGGAGATACCACCTCATAAGGTTTGGGAACAACTTCTAACTCACCCAACTTTCACATAGTTTACTATTATAAAGACAGTTGATGAGCCCTAGGAGAAAAACCTCCTATTATTCTTCTTCTAAATGAAGATAGCAATAAAATGACTCCTAATGACATATTGCTATACCCATAGAGATGAACACCACTCAGCTTCATCAGAGAAGCTTCTTTGTGGGGGTCCCTACAAGCTCTACTGCTGGTAGAGAAATGAACCATGAGAGGCAAGAAAGAAATTCAGTTCAGCACAACTTAGCCAAGCCAGTTCAAACTTCTGGAGACTGACACCAGGTCAGTTTATTTTTAGACGCATTTAAGTACAATACAATTTTGAAAAAAGTTTCCTGGTAACAATCATCTCAATCTCATGTGCTCAATGAAGCTTAAGGCATGACTATAGCAAACTCTTGGCAAGTATATGTGACCTCTACCATGAAGATGGGTTCTATAGCTTACGAACCTAGGATCTGGTGTGGTCTCTGACTGAGATAGTGAGGAGGTCAGAAGGCTGTAAAGTAGGTATGACATCTCCCCTAATGATGGGTTCTATTGGTTGAGAAACAAATTAAAGGTCTAGGGAGAGAGAGCATCTCAGATAAACATTCTAGGGGATTTGGGTGAGGCCTGGCCCTACAGATAGGAAAGGTCACCAGGTTACTGACAGCATCTGCTCCCAGCCTTTTGTGTGGGAAACAGGTATACATTTCCTTCATTAAGGAGATGACCATTCATGATTAACATTCCTGGTTTCTCCAGGGCTTATCTTTGAGCACATATGCCTTCGACACTTCTTCTTTGGCCTGGAGATTAACTTGGCCCCATTAAAGTGTTAGGTCTGAATCTAGGCCAGAGATTCTCTTAACAGGACTTCATTGTTACTTTAACATTCTGTAACTTTAACATTCCTAAAGAGGTAATCTTTTAGGAACCAGATCAGAGATCAGAGCTACCCAAATACTTTTGGCATCTTTGGCCTCTGGCAAGGATGTGTGTGTAAAGAGTCTCAAGGACATTTCTGTCTTTTAGTCAAAAAACAAACTGGTGTCTTTTCTTTGACCAGCTTGTTTGTTTATTTATATACCTTAAATGCCTCACCACTTTGTACCCTGTGTTCTTATCATCCCTCCTTCCACTGCACAGGCAGCACTAACTGCCATTGTGGGATTGGGGTAAAGACCAATATGGCTTCTTCTGGCTGAGTTTGGGTTGTTGACTGTGGCAGTTTGGGGATACATGTCTAGAGGGCCTGTCTAAAAGACCCCACCTGTCAGATGGAGAGAGGAAAAGGATTTTTTTTTGAAAGGGAATTCCTGACTGGTGTATAGAAAGGATTTTAAAATGCCCAAATCAAAGTCCATTAGACTTTTTGATGGGTTCACAAGAGTCTCCATCTATTGGGCTCCTTGTTTTTCTTTAATTTCTAAGATTGGTCCTCTGAGTGACAAACCTTCAATCCACTTTCAAGCCCTTTGATACCTGTTTAATCAACTAAAAGACAGTGTGTCTAGAAAATATCACTGAGATATAGTTGTCTAAATTACATTTAACAGACTTAAGTTTAACCTTTTGGGAGTGAAGCCCCTTGGATAGTTACCAATTCTCTCATTCTTGTTCTTTTATAAGTTTTTCAACTAGTGAAAATAAGTCAAAGTTCTTGCTTGACTTGACTATGGCTTCCCTTGGGAGTATTGAGGAACTCCTTCCTTTGCATTGCTGCTCCTCTTTGTAGACTGGTTAGGATTCATTGAGTATGGCCTTCATAGCCTCCCTGAACAAGAGAACAGAGACTTTCCACAGTTATAGAACATTTCAAAAGATGACCCTATGTCCCCTGGGACCTCATTGTCTTTGAAAGGCAAGGGGAAAGTATTATTCTGAATCTCCTTGACAGAATTAGTGTAGCCACCAAGTACAGTTATGGAACACCCAGAAGATCAGTTACACTAGCGTGGGACTTTTAATCACTGCATAATATTCTAAAAACTAGATATGTCTAAGTAAACTTTGATTAGACATAAATTTTGGCCAGTCTTTGTAATTGTTAATCTTTGACCTTAATTACCTTAAGATTAAACTTTAATTACCATATATATCATCTCTAAGTCTTATCCTTTGTGTACCTTAAGTATCTTACTCAGACCTTCATAATTGGTATTCGGTTTCTAGTCTTTTTTTCCATTATGAGAACATCCAGCCATCTTAATCATCATATATATAAATACTATGAAAGTGTAATAATTTCTATCTCCTATTAAATTATAGTAGAATAAAACTGGATTATCAATAACAGGAAAAGGTTTTCATGTCATTAACTATTAAAGAAATGCCAATCAAAGTTTCTTTAAGAGACTATTTCACTTGACTCAGAGTGGCTCTGATCAAGATAGCAACTGATAACTAATACAAGGATGAGGGGAAAGAGAAATTTTTGTATAAAAGTATTGATGTGGGTCAGGGCTGATAATGCATGCCTGTGATTCTCACACTTGAGAGTCAGAGAGGCAAAAGGATCATGAGCTGTACTTCAGATTGGGCAACTTAGACCCTGTCTCAAAAGTAAAACAAAACAAAACAAAAGGCTAGGCATTTAGCTGAGTGATAGAATGCTCACATAGAATGAGTCATTAGGTTTACCACCATAGTACTACCTCCCCAAAGCACTGCTATAATTGTGATAAATTATTACATTATGATATAAATAGGAAGTAGTTTAGAAACAACCTATTCATAACACTGAATACATGTTTGAAATCTATTTTGTAATTTCAATGTTAAAACTGTTAGACCCCCGGAAAACTCAGGTATCGGGGTCCCAGGCCACGACCTCGGTCACCCCAATCACCAGGCAGATTTGAGAGCTTGCTGCAACCTGCATGAGGCTTTATTGTAATTTAACGAGCTAACCCCATGTTAGCTTGGGTCTTTCACCTACCCGCCATGGCGGATGGCTCGCAAAAAGACAGCTCGAACCGGCTGCAGACAGAGATGTTATAGGGCAGTGTAAGGGGAGTGTCTAGGGGTATGCACAGGCTCAGGATTGGTGTGCCTCCAGGCTTGGAGGGCTTGCCCTGTGTTGATTGGCCAACTGGTTTTTATGGCCCATAGGCCCTCCCAGGGTGGTTGCTATGCTCTGTGCGTCATTGCTGTGCGCTTGTCCCAGTAAAGTACACCCAGTGTCGTAAAGCATAGCGCCACCAGCTAACTTCTGATTGGTTCCTTGTTACGAGGCAGGCGTCTGACCTCTAAGTGACCAAGGCAAGGTTATGGCAAGCACGTGTTACTGTCATGGCTACCGAAATGGGGAGCTGGTCCCTTCAAAACAATTTTAGGCTTTTAAAATATATGCTTGTCCAGTGAGGGGTTATACATTAGCATAGATTTGAGGTAGTCCGTATACAACCTAACTTAGTATCTATCTCTAAATTTTTATGGGAGATCAGCAGCTTAGTGGATTTGCAAATACATTATTAGTCTTACTTAGATTCTAACATTTTTATATATTGAATATGATTACAGTTTACTTTATATTCATTCCATCTCAAATATTAATTTATTTACAACTTTAACATCATCTTCCTTTATTTCCACCATTTGGAAGAGGCATTTATTTTGAAGATTCTCTGTGCCTACTGAACCTTGTCAGAATCTTATTTTTAAACAATCATGCAGCAGCTTATTCATTATATATATATATATATATATACTATATATATAATATATATATATAAATCTCTGAGTGCTTCTGCTTTTCTGAAATAAAGTGCAGAACTCTGGGCCTCTGTGATCACATTCTCTGTCTCTCCAGCTTGAGTCCACTTGTGCTTGTCTTTCATAGGCTGTCAACCTTGTATTTCCTGAAGAGCTCATTTATGCTTCCTCTACCTTGGTGTACATTGTGTAGCCCCCAGGGTGCTTTTCCCCCTTCGGAATGCCTAGAATCCCTTTGATCCCTTTGTAGGCATACCTCATAGCATTGTGCTTCACTTGAATGCAAGTTGCTCTATTGTATTTTGAAGATACCGTGTTTTTACCAGCTGAAAGCCTCTGGTAATCTTCAACTGAAGAAATCTATTAGCACTGTTTCTAACTGCTCACATGATGCTTAACATTCTTTTAGCAAACAAATACTTTTAATCTAACCATTTAGTTTAACTTTTTTTCCTCATTTACTTGTTTTGAGGGTATAATTACATCATTTCTCCTTCCCTCTCCTCCCTTCAAACTCTCCCATACCTCCTTGTTCTCTTTCAAACTCATGCCCTCTTTTTGTCATTAATTGCTGTTGCATGAATTTATATACATATATATATATATATATGTATATATGTACATATATATCATCTATATATTTATATTCCTGTCTAACCTACTAAGTGTGAATAATGTTACTTGTATATGTTTTCAGGACTGACACTTTGGTATTGGATAACTAATTGGTGTGCTTGTCCCTGGAGAAGATCACTTTTCCCATTCTCAGAATTTCTTACTTCATGTAGTTCTTTGTGTAGGGCTGGGGTACACATAATGCTGCTGTACACTTAACAGATTGCAGTAGAGAATAAATAGACATTTTCTATTCATTAGTAAAACAAAAAAGGGTATTTTGCCTTATTGTGACCCTTACTTTACTGCAGTAGTCTGAAGCCAAACTGATAACTTCTCTGACAAATGCCTCTGCTTTTCAACATAACTCAGTTTTAAATTTTGAAGACTCCACTAAACCGAGGTGGAAGGTGCTTTCATCTTTAGGCATGTGGCTTTTGTCTTTCCATAGCACTTTTGTAGTAATGACTGAGAAATGGTTATCTTTACTTGAATTTTTTTTTGAGACAGTGTTTCATTGTGTTGCTTAGGCTGGCATTGACTTGTGTAATTCATGCCTTGACATGTGATAGTCATCCTCCCAGTTGTTGGTATTTCAGGCATAAGGCACCATAATCAACTCTTTTTATGTCTTAAACTCCTTTTAATTTTTTATTCAATAACAGAGTTATTTAATTTAAAGGTTGGGGTAATTTTATTTGTTTGTTTCTTTTTTTTGAGACAAGGTTTCTCTGTATTGTTTTAGAGCCTGTCCTGGAACTCACTCTGTAGTCCAGGCTGGCTTTGAACTCACAGTGCCTGCCTTTGCCTCCTGAGTGCTGGGATTAAAGGCCTGCACCACCACTGCCCGACTAGGTTGGGGTAATTTTCATTTGGTTATTCTTTTCCGTTTTCATGGGTGGTTTCAGTGTGTCTTATTTTTACTTAAGAGCCTCTACCTTTTCTGCCTGGAGGGTTCATCCTGGATAATATCTTGGATTCTAGCAAAGAAGCTGGGTCAGTTAGTTTTCTAGCTACATTATTTTAGGGGACACATAAAATCTATTTTTGTTGTATCTCTGCCATCTTTGTGCATTCTTTGGTTGGAGGATTTTTTAAAATTTAAATTCTTTAATTACTACTCATATTTACATACACATTTCCCTCATTGAAAAGTCGGGTGTAATTCTGACAGGTCTGCCTTTATATGTTACTTGGCCTTTTTGTTTTGCTGCTCTTAATATTTTTTCTTTATTCTGTAAGTTTGGATTACATTGATGGATTTTGGTATGTTGAACCATTCCAGCATTCCTGGATGAAGCCTACTTGATCATAGTGGATGATTTTTCTGATGTGTTCTTGGATTCCATTCACCAGTATTTTGCTGAATATTTTTGCATCGATGATTATGAGGGATATTGGTCTGTAATTCTCTTTTTTAGTTGTATCTTTGTGTGGCTTGGGTACTAAGCTAATTGTAGCTTCGTAAAAAGAGTTTGGCAATGTCCCTTCTGCTTCTATTGTGTGGAACAATTTGAGGAGTACTGGTATTAGCTCTTCTTTGAATTTCTGGTAGAATTCTGCACTGAAACCATCTGGCCCTTGGATTTTTTTGGTTGGTAGACTTTTGATGACTGCTTCTATTCCATTAGGGGTTATAGGTCTGTTTAAATTGCCTCTCTGTTCTTGATTTAATTTTGGTAAGTGATATCTATTCAGAAAATTGTCCATTTCCTTTAGATTTTCGAATTTTGTGGAGTACAGGTTTTCAAAGTGTGACCTGGTAATTCTCTGGATTTCCTCAGAGTCCTTTGTTATATCCTCCTTTTTATTTCTGATTTTGTTAATTAGCATGATCTCTCTCTGCCTTTTGGTTAGTTTGGATAAAGGTTTGTCTATCTTGTTGACTTTCTCAAAGAAACAACTTTTTGTTTCATTGATTCTTTGTATTGTTTTCCTAGTTTCTATTTTATTGATTTTAGCCCTCAATTTGATTATTTCCTGGTGTCTACTCCTCTGTGGTGAGTTTGCTTCTTTTTGTTCTAGAGCTTTCAGTTGTACTGTTAATTCTCTAGTGTGAGTATTCTCCTGTTTTTTCATGTGGGCACTTAGTACTATGAAGTTTCCTCTTAGCACTGCTTTCAAAGTGTTCCATAAGTTTGGGTATGTTGTGTCTTCATTCTCATTAAATTCTAGGAAGTCTTTAATTTCTTTTTTTATTTCTTCCTTGACCCAGGAATGGTTCTATTGTGCATTGTTCAATTTCCATGAGTTTGTAGGGTTTCTTCAATTTGTGTTGTTGTTGAATTTTAACTTTAAAGCATGGTGGTCTGATAAGATACAGGGGGTTATTCCAAATTTTCGTACCTGTTGAGATTTCCTATGTCGCCGAATTTAGAGAAGGTTCCATGCGGTGCTGAGCAGAGGTATATTCTTTTATGTTTGGATGGAATGTTCTATAGATGTCTGCTAAACCCAATTGGGTCATAACTTCTATTAGTTCCTTTGTTTCTTTGTTAAGTTTCTGTCTGGAGGTCCTGTCTAGTGGCGAGAGTGGGGTGTTTAAGTCTCCCACTATAAGTGTCTGAGGTTTTATGTGTGATTTGAGTTTTAGTAATGTTTCTTTTACAAACACGGATACCTTTGTATTTGGGGCATAGTTGTTCAGAATTGAGACTTCATCTTGATGGATTTCTCCTGTGATGAATATGAAATGCCCTTCTTCATCTCTTTTGATTGATTTTAGTTTGAAGTCTAATTTGTTAGATACTAGGATTGCTACACCAGCTTGTTTCTTGAATCCATTTGATTGGAAAATCTTTTCCTAACCCTTAACTCTGAGGTACCATCTGTCTTTGAAGTTGAGGTGTGTTTCTTGTATGCAGCAGAAGGATGGATTCTGTCTTCTTATCCGTTCTGCTAGCCTGTGTCTTTTCATAGGTAAGTTAAGACCATTAATATTGAGGGATACTAATGACCATTGATCGTTCATTCTTGTTTGTTTTGAATTTGTTTGTGTGGAATTCCACCCTTATTTTTCTTTTGGCTGTTGGTAAAGTGGGATTATCTATTGCCTATGATTTTCTGGTTGTAGTTAATTTCCTTGGGTTAGAGTTTTCCTTCCAGAACTTTCTGTAGGGCTGGATTAGTTGGTATGTATTGTTTAAATATGGTTTTGTCATGGAATATCTTGTTTTCTCCATCTATAGTGATTGAAAGCTTTGCTGGGTATAGTAGTTCCAGCTGGCATCTGTGGTCTCTTAGTGTAGGTAGAATATCTTTCCAGGACCTTCTGGCTTTCAAAGTTTCCATGGAGAACTCAGGTGTAATTCTGATAGGTTTGCCTTTATATGCAACTTGGCCTTTTTCCTTAGCTGTTCTTAATATTATTTCTTTATTCTGTATGTTTTGGGTTTTGATTATTATGTGACAAGGGGACATTTTTGTGGTCCAATCTATTTGGTATTCTGTAAGCTTCTTGTACTTTCATTGGCATGTCTTTCTTTAAGTTGGGAAAGTTTTCTTTTATTTATTTATTTATTTATTTATTTATTTATTTATTTATTTATTTTGCTTTTTTTTATATATTTGAATTACAAGCAAGATTGAATTACATGGTGATCCCAGTTCCCTTCTCCCTCCCTTTCTCCTCTACCACCCCCCAACTAGAATCCTACCTGTCATATGTCCTTTCTTCTAATCTACACCTGACTCAAAATTTCTGCTTCCTCATGACCTCTGCATCCTTCCTTTTCTTTCCTTCTCACTCTTGTAGCTTCCTCCCCCCTCTTCCCATGTTCTCAATTTGCTCAGGGGATGGTGACCCTTTCCCCATACCCAGGGGACAAAGTTTGTCACTTTTAGGGTCTTCTTTGTTTACTAGTATCTCTGGCAGTGTGGATTGTAGGATAGTAATCCCTTACTCTATGTCTAAAATCCACATGAGTGAGTACATATTATGTTTGTCTTTTTGTGATTGGGTTACCTCACTCAGAATGGTTTCTTCAAGTTCCATCCATTGGGAAAGTTTTCTTCTATGATTTTGTTGAATATGTTTTCTGAACCTTTGAGTTAGGTTTCTTCACCTTCTTCTACACCTATTATTCTTATATTTTTGGTTGTGAGCCCAGCCTTTAACGGCTGAGCCATCTCTCCAGCCCTACACCCATTATTCTTAGGTTTGGTCTTTTCATGGTGTCCCATATTTCCTGGATATTTTGTGTTAGGGATTTGTTGGATTTACGATTTTCTTTAGTCAATGACTATATATCCTCTAGTGAGTCTTCAACAATTGAGATTCTCTCTTCCATCTCTTGTATTCTGTTAGTGACATCTGTAGTCCCTGATCATTTACCCACCTTTTCTATTTCCAGCACTCCCTCAGTTTGTGTTTTCTTTATTGTCTCTATTTTAGTTTTCAGGTCTTGAACTGTTTCCTTCATCTGTTTGATCTTTTTTTTTTTTTCTTGGCTTTCTTTAAGAGATTTGTTGATTTCTTGTACTTTTTTTTTGGTTTGTTTTATCTTCATTTCTTTAAGGGATTTTTCTCATATCCTCTTTGAGGGCCTCTATCATTTTCATGAAGTTGTTTTTAAGGTCATTCTCTTCTGTTTCAAATGTGTTGGGATGTTTGGGTCTTGCTGGTTTAGAGTCTCTAGACTCTGGTGGTGTCATATTGGTTTTTCTGTTGTTGAATATGTTTTTATATTGTCTTCTTCCCATCCCTTCTTCCAGTGGGTGCAGGTGGAGTCTCTTCCTCTCCTGGTAAGTACGGGCTCAAGATTCCCTTCTAGTGGGTACAAGTGGGTCTTTTGATGGCTCTCCTATTCCCATAGGTGGTGGCAGGACTAGTCCCAGGACAGTGTTGGCAGACCCTGGATAGGCTGTTCTGCCATGTCGGGTTCCCCAGTGAGCAGTCCCCAAGCCTCAGGAGGCTCCAAGCAGGGCACTGTAAGGTGGGCCAGAACCCATGAGTTTTCTTTTATAATTTTAAGTCATATATTGGAGCCTGTGTATGGCTTCCGAAGGGAGTGACAATCAGATTTGCATTAAAATAGCCTCTCAGACTGGATTGTGGATAATGAATTTTGGAGAGAATATGTCATGAACATTATTATTTCTACAATAAAGTAAACATGGCTCTCTGTGTGTATGTAAACAGCATACCATCAGCAAAACATACTGGTTTGATTCAGTTATAGGATGTATGTGATACCAAGTCAATTCAACTTAAACAACATTGTAATTTTGCTGAAATATATTTTTGCTTCTTCTGTAAAGTAAATGTTCGCACAAAGAAAAAAATCCAATATTTATTACCTAAATACAAGTTAAAAATAAATGACATTGAATCACAGATGTCAGTTCTATGGATGTGTCCACATCCATCTAACTTTCAGCTTTTCATTGCTCAGTGATAATATTCTAATAAATCTTGGTGCTTAAATCTAATGTATTTTTTAATTTTTCAAGAGAAGCGATAATGATAATTACTAAAGACACAAATTAAACTCTGTAAGCACTCAAAAAAAAGTACAATTTCATTAGTTCATGTACTCCTCACTCTCCATAGTCATCTTGCCAAAATACCACTCAACTACCAGCAATTATGTTTTCACTAGTTTGGAACCTAATAAAAACTGAGAATAATCTATAACTCTGAGTCTTAAAGTACTTAGATGCCAAGTGTTGAATTTTCCTACCTAAACTCTATTTTAAATCCAGAATGATATAGAAAAAAATAAACAATGAAAATAGATCTATCGTTCCAGGATTCTAAAAGAGCATATTATACTTGGCTAAGGTTGGAAAAAATCAGCAAGTAAGTCCATTAATTTTCTTCTTATGCCAGAAAAGGAAGGGAAGCAAAATCTTAGGCTTTCTTTCTTGATTAACTTTTCATTGACTTGTTTTTCAATGTTCTCTAAAATGCCCAATTATATTAAGATTTAGCAGAGGGAGTCAATGTGTTTGATTAGGAAATATAAATGGAAATAGAATTTAATCAGAAAAATTATTGGGATTTTATCCTACAGATTACAGAAATTCTTGGTGCTATTTTTAAACAAATTATGTAACCTACTTTGCAATCAAGCAACGTTGATTCCATTTTTTTTATGCTCTGTTAGACATGGACTATATCTAGACTGTGGTAATGAGCTATTACCAAGGAAAGGTAACTTTTCTCTCATCAAAAACCAACAACCCTGTATTCTTATTGCTAACTCCTACCCACTCACCCCCTCATTTCTATATGAATGAGAGAGTAGAAAACAAAATAACTATATTATCAACACACAAAAAAGCCACAATATTTTAAGACAGGAACAGTGTCTTAGTATTTTATTGCTATGAAGAAACCCCATGACCAAGGGAACTCTTATTAAAAAAAGAAAGCCCTTCCCCCTCCAATGCCCTGACCTCTGCTGAGATGAGTGTCCCCTCTGCTTCTGCCCCACTCCTGCCCAACTCCCACCATCACCCTGCAGATCTCTCAGGGCCTGTGCCTGGCATAGAGTGGACCGGCCCAGACAAGGAGCATCTCCATGAGTCTGGAAACAACTCACTCCTCCTTCCTCCTCCACCACCCTGACCTCTGTTGAGATGGGTGTCCTCTCTGCTCCCGCCCAACTCCTGCCATCACCTCTCGGATCTCTCTGGGCCTGTACCTGGCATAGAGTGGACCTGCACAGACAGGGAGGATCTCCCCAAGTCAGGAAACATCCCACTCTTGAGTCACCCTCCACTTTGACCTCTGCTGAGCCCTGTCCTCTGCTGAGGGAGGAGAATACCAGGAGAGGCAAGACCATCCAGAGCTGCAGACAGGAGGAGATAGAGAGACCCTACCTGTACCCACTGGAAGAAGACATGGGAAGAAGACAGAATAAGAACACACTCAACAACAGAAAGTCCAATTTGACACTACCAGAATCAAGGTATGCCACACGAGCAAGATCTGAAAAGCACAAAACAGAAGAAGAAGAGCTGGAGCTTAAAAATTACTTTATGAAGATGATAGAGTCCCTTAAAGAGGAAATGAGAAAATCTCTTAAAGAAAAAAACCAAACAAAAATTCAAGAAATAAATAATTCTCTTAAAGAATCTAAAGAAAGCCAAGAAAAAAAACAACCAAACAAGTGAAGGAAACAAAACAGTTCAAGGCATGAAAGCTGAAATAGAAACAATAAAGAAAACACAGAATGAGGGGATGCTTGAAGTAGAAAGGCTGGATAATCAATCAGGATCTAAGGATGTAAGTATAACCAATAGAATACAAGAGATGGAAGAGAGAATCTGTTGTTGAAGACTCAATAGAGGATATACAGTCATCGACCAAAGAAAATCTCAAGTCCACCAAATCCCCAACACAAAATATTCAGGAAATATGGGACACCATGAAAAGGCTGAACCTAAGAATAATAGGTATAGAAGAAGGTGAAGAAATATAGCTCAAAGGTGCAGAAAACATATTCAGCAAAATTATAGAAGAAAACTTCCCCACCTACAGAAGGATAGACCTATGGAAGTACAAGAAGCTTACAGAACACCAAATAGACTGGACCACAAAAAGAAGTCCCCTCGACACATAATAATCAACACCAAACTTACAGAATAAAGAGAAAATATTAAGAGCAGCAAAGAAAAAAGACCAAGTAGCATATAAAGGCAGACCTACAGAATTACACCTGACTTTTCAATGGAAACTTTGAAAGCCAGAAGATCCTGGATACAAGTTCTACAAACGATAAGGGAACATGGATGCCAGCCCAGACTACTATATCCAGCAAAGCTTTCAATCAGTATAGAGGGAGAAGACAAGATATTCCATGACAAAACCAGATTTAAACACTATATATCCACAAATCCAGCCTTACAAAAAATTCTGGAAGGATAACTCCAACCCAATGAAGATAATTACATTCACAAAAACATAGGCAATAGATAATCCCACTTTACCAAACAAGAAAAGAAAAAGGAGGGAGAAATCCACACACAAAGACACCAACAATAAATCCAAAACAAACAAAAACCAACAATCAAAGGACATTAATATCCCTCAATATCAATGGTCTTAACCTGCCTATAAAAAGATACAGGCTAACAGAATGGATAAGAAGACAGAATCCGTCCTTCTGCTGCATACAAGAAACACACCTCAACTTCAAAGACAGATGGTACCTCAGAGTAAAGGGTTGGGAAAAGATTTTCCAATCAAATGGATCCAAGAAACAAGCTGGTGTAGCAATCCTAATATCTAACAAATTAGACTTCAAACTAAAATCAGTCAAAAGAGATGAAGAAGGGCATTTCATATTCATCACAGGAGAAATCCATCAAGATGAAGTCTCAATTCTGAACATCTATGCCCCAAATACTACGGCATCCATGTTCATAAAAGAAACATTACTAAAGCTCAAACCACACATAAAACCCCACACACTTATAGGAGGAGACTTCAACACCTCGCTTTCACCACTAGAGAGGACCACCAGACAGAAGCTTAACAAAGAAACAAAGGATCTAACAGAAGTTATGACTCAGTTGGGATTAGCAGACATCTATAGAACATTCCATCCAAACATAAAAGAATATACCTCTGCTCAGCGCCGCATGGAACCTTCTCCAAAATTGACTACATACTTGGCTACATAGCAAACCTCCACAGATACAAATAAATTGAAATAACCCCCTGTGTCTTATCAGACCACCATACTTTAAATTTAGAATTCAACAGTAACACAAATTATAGAAAACCTACAAACTCATGGAAATTGAATAACACCCAATTATACCATTCCTGGGGTCGACGAAGAAGTAAAAAAGAAATTAAAGACTTCCTAGAATTTAATGAGAATGTAGACACAACATACCCAAACTTATGGGATACTTTGAAAGCAGTGCTAAGAGGAAAGCTCAGAGCAAACTGAGGGCTGAAATCAATAAAGTAGAAACTAGGAAAACACTACAAAGAATCAATGAAACAAAGAGTTGGTTCTTTGAGAAGATCAACAAGAGACGAATGTTTATCCAAACTAACCAAAAGGCAGAGAGAGAGCATGCTAATTAACAAAATCAGAAATGAAAAAGGGGATATAACAACAGACACGGAGGAAATCCAGAGAATCATCAGGTGATACTTTGAAAACCTGAGCTCTACAAAATTTTAAAATCTAAAGGAAAAGGACAATTTTCTTGATAGATATCACTTACAAAAATTAAAGCAAGATCAGATAAGCAGTTTAAATCCACCTATGTCTATGAAATAGAAGCAGTCATCAAAAATCTCCCAACCTGGGCTTTTTTTGCCTAGCACCAGATGGCTTCACTGCAGAATTCTACCAGAAATTCAAAGAAGAGCTAATACCAGTATTCCTAAAATTGTTCCACACAATAAAAGCAGAAGGGACATTACCAAACTCTTTTTATGAGGCTACAATTACTTTGATATCCAAGCCACACAAAGATACAATTAAAAAGAGAACTACAGACCAATATCCCTTATGAACATTGATGTAAAATTACTCAACAAAATATTGGCAAATCGAATCCCGGAACACATCAGAAAAATCATCCAACATGATCATGTAGGCTTCATCCCAGGGATGCAAGGATGGTTCACCATACGGAAATCCGTCAATGTAATCCACCATATAAACACACTGTAAAAGAAAAACCACTTGATCATTTCAGTAGACGCTGAAAAAGCCTTTGACAAAATCCAACATCCCTTCATGATAAAGGTCTTGGGGAGATCAGGAATAACAGGAACATGTCTAAACATAATAAAAGCAATATACAGCAAACCAATAGCCAACATCAAACTAAATGGAGAGAAACTCAATTCGATTCCTCTAAAATCAGGAACATGATAAGGCTGTCCACTCTCTCCATACCTCTTCAATATTGTCCTTGAAGTTCTAGCTAGAGCAATAAGACAACAAAAGGAGGTCAAGGGATACAAATTGGAAAGGAAGAAGTCAAACTTTCACTATTTGCAGAGGATATGATAGTTTACATAGTGACCCAAAAAATTCTGCTAGGAAACTCCTACAGTTGATAAACACCTTCAGTAAAGTGGCAGGATACAAGGTTAACTAAAAAACCAGTAACCTTACTATATATACATGATAAATGGGCTGAGAAAAAAACCAGAGAAACATCACCCTCTACAATTGCCACAAACAACATAAAATACCTTGGGGTAATGTTAACCAAAAAGTGAAAGGCCTGTATCACAAGAACTTTGAGTCTTTAAAGAAGGAAATTAAAGAAGATACCAGAAAATGGAAAGATCTCCCATGCTCTTGGATAGGTAGAATTAATATAGTAAAAATGGCAATCCTGCCAAAAGCAATCTACAGATTCAATGCAATCCCCATCAAACTACCTGCACAATTCTTCACAGATCTTGAAAGAACAATTCTCAACTTTATATGAAAAAACAAAAGACCTAGGATAGCCAAAACAACCCTGCACAATAAAGGGCATCACCATTCCTGCCTTCAAGCTTTATTATAGAGCTATAGTCCTGAAAACAGCTTGGTATGGCCACAAAATTAGACAGGTAGACCAATGGAATTGATTTGAAAACCCTACACGCCTATGATCACCTGATTTTTTGACAAAGAAACTAAAATTATATAATGGAAAAAAGAAAGCATCTTCAACAAATGGTGCTAGCATAACTGGATGCTGGCGTGTAGAAGATTGCAGATAGATCCGTATATATCTGCATGCACAAAACTTAAGTCCAAATGGATCAAAGACCTCAACATAAATTCAGCCACACTGAACCTCCTAGAAGAGAAGGTAGGTGGCACCCTTGAACAATTTGGTACAGGAGACCGCTTTCTTAATATAACACCAGTAGCTCAAACACTGAGATCGACAATTAATAAATGGGACCTCCTGAAACTGTAAAGCAAAGGACACAGTCAGCAAGACAAAATGCCAGCCCACAGAAAGGGAAAAAATATTCACCAACCCCACATCTGCCAGAGGGCTGATTTCCAAAATACACAAAGAACTCAAGAAGCTAGTCACCAAAGCACCAATCAATCCAATTAATAAGTGGGGTACAGAACTAAATAGAGAATTCTCAATGGAAGGATCTAAAATGGCTGAAAGACACATAAGAAAGTGCTCAACATCCTTAGTCATCAGGGAAATGCAAATCAAAACAACTCTGAGATACCATCTTACTCATGTCAAAGTGGCTAAAATCAAAACACCAATGACTGTTTATCCTGGAGAGGATGTGGAGAAAGGGGAACATTCCTCCACTACTGGTGGGAGTGCCAACTGGTACAGCCAGTTTGGAAATCAGTATGTCAGGTTTTCAGGAAAATGGGAATCAACCTACCACAAGATCCAGCAATTCCACTCTTAGGCATATACCCCAAAGGTGCACATTCATACAAGGACATCTGTTCAACCATATTCATAGCAGCATTATTTCTAATAGCCAGAACCTGGAAGCAACCTAGAGGCCCCTCAACCAAAGAATGGATACAGAAAATGTGGTACATTTACACGATGGAATACTACACCGCAGGGGAAAAAAAAAAACAAAAACAAAAAACAAAACAATGGAATCTTGAAATTCGCAGGCAAACGAATGGAACTAGAAGAAACCATTCTGAGTGAGGTAACCCAGTCACAGAAAGACAAACATTGTTTGTACTCACTCATACATAGATTTTAGACATAGAGTAAAGGATTAGCAGCCTATAATCCACATTGTCAGAGATGCTAGCAAACAAGGAGGGTTTCCCCCCTGCCCCCCAGAATGGGAAAGGAACAAGATCTCCTGAGTTAATTGGGAGCATGGGTGGAGGGGAGAGGGAATTATGAGAAAGAGAAGGGGAGAAGTGGAGGGGAAAGGAGGGCATGAGAGAGCAGGAAGATGGAGTCAGGGGAAGAAAGAGGAGAGCAAGAAAAGAGATACTATAATATAGGGAGCCATTATAGGTTTAAAGAGAAATATGGCACTAGGGAAATGTCCAGAGATCTACAAGGTTGAACCCCAACTTACAATCTAAGCAATAGTGGAGAGGCTACCTTAAAAGCCCTTGGATGAGGGCTTCTTGGATGAGATTGATGACTGCCTTATATGCCGTCCATATAGAGCCTTCATCCAGTAGCTGATGTAACAGAAGCAGACACCCACAGCTAAACACTGAGCTGAACTCTGGAATCCAGTTGCAGGGAGGGAGGTGTGGTGAACAAAAAGGGTCAAGACCAGGCTGGAGAAACCCACAGAAACAGCTGACGTGAAAAAGGGGGGAGCTCATGGACATCAGACTGATAGCTGGGAAACCAGCATAGGACTGTTTCAGACCCCCTGAACGTGGATGTCAGTTTGGAGGTCTTGTTAATCTATGGGGCCTCTGGTAGTGGATCAGTATTTATCCCTAGTACACGAATGAACTTTAGGAGCCTACTCCACATAGAGGGTTACTCTTTCAGCCCAGACACACTGGGGAGGGTCTAGGCCCTGCTCCAAATGATATAACTGATTTTGAAGATCCCCATGGAAGGCCTCACCCTCCCTGGGGTGCAGATAGGGGATGGGATAGGGGGTCGGTGGGGGGCAGGGGAGGAGGGAAGGGGGAAGGAACTGGATTGACATGTAAAAGAAGCATGTTTTGAATTTAAATAAAAAGAATATATATATATATCACATCCCCTAGTAGTGAAAGTAGCCTAGTTGTACTTTTGAAAAAGAGTACACCATTTCCCTTACCATTCAGGGATCCATGATGCTGGAACATGCTGAGTTGTATTCACCTTCTACCACTCCTCTTTATCCAAAATCTGTATTAAACGGTGATTGCCTTTAACTTGATCTAATTTTAATGCTTCCAGTAATTATTTTTCATGATTCTGAATAATATGAAAACATTACTTCACAATTTTCTTCATTTTTCGTTATAATGGATGAAAGTTTAGATCATTTGTGTTTTTATTTTTCACTCAACTTAAAAAATATTATAAATGTGTGTGTGTGTGTGTGTGTGTGTGTGTGTGTGTGTGTGTGTGTGTGTGTGTGTTTAGTGTTTGTGTGTTTTTTGTGCTGGTGCCTCATTAGGTCACAAGAGGGCATCAAATCCTCTGGAGCTGGAGTTAAAATAGATCGTAGTTGCCCAGAATGGGTTCTGGAAAGTGAACTTGGTTCCTTTGGGAGAACAGTAAGTGCTCCTAACCACTGAGACATCCCTCCAGCTGTCTGCCTCCCAAGATTTAATTATTGTGTTACTCAAAAAGTTTATTTTTCTTTTCTTATTTTGAGATAGTTTTGCATAGCTGAACTAGCCTCAAACTTGCTCTTTAGTTGAAGATGACCTTGGGTTCCTGCCTCTACCTTCAAATGCAGAAAGCCCTAAGGCACTGTACTTGGCTGAACTTGGAAAATTTCTTGACTGCTGATAACTCTGTGGTAGAGTGCTGGCCTCTCACATTCAAATCTCCCTTCTAAACTTTGATGCCAAGAAACCTGTTTGTGTGAATGTAAACTGATGAAGTCACTATGAAAATCAGTATGGAGCATTCTCAAATAGTAAGCACCCAGCTACACCACTCTGGAGTATGCACCCCAAAACGTCTAAGTCTTATCCTAGAGATACTTGTACATCTAGTTTATTGCTTTGATTGTCACCATAACTATGAATTAAACTAGTGTGGATAGTCCAGTAGCACATGAATAAAAAAAGAAAATGTGGTATGTGTGTCTAACAGAACTTTTAGCCATAAAAAGGATATTTGCAGGAAAATGACAGAAAAAATTGTCATAATCAAAATATCTTAGATCAGAAAGACCTATTATATATTTGACTTCATATGTAGGATATATATATATATATATATACATATATATATGCACACACATACATACATAAATATATATTTATATTGTGTGTGTATAAGTCATGAAGCTAGAAATGGTACCATGTGGGGAGGAGTCCTAAAGGAGGTTTGAAGAAGGGAAAAAAAGAAAAAGAAGAAAGAGAGGAAGAGAATATAATGGGACATGAGGGCAGAGGGGAGAGCTAGGAACTAGTGGAAGGAACAGGAAGGGAGAAGAAAGGTGGGGGAGGGAGTGGGAGAAGATGGACAATAACAATGAAGTGTGTATGAACATACCATACTGAAACCTATTGCTGTTTATATTAACAAAAATTCTAATGAAACATACAACCATATTACTCAAATATGGTTAACTTCCTTTTATGCACGGTGAAGACATGTCTTTTGAAGTTTTTCTTCTCTCTAGATTTCTCATCTATCACTTAGTTACTTTTACCTTTATCTATATTTTATAACAACATTTTTGCATCTTATTTTATAAGCATCGAAAACTATGCTTTGTTATGGGTTGTTTCTAAAAGTGAGAAATCTTTTACCTATTTATGTCTTCACAGTTCATTTTAGTGAAGGCTGATTATATTTCTGTTCCTGTTTTCAGCTTTATAATCTATATCATTCAAAGGAGAATAGACACATCAAACAAGTGAAAATTGTTTCTTTTTTAATATAAAAGTTTACTTGTATATGGTCAATGTGCCTTGTGATAGATTATTCAATGTGCCTCAAGATAGATAGGTTTTATAAAGACCTTTGTGTAGAAGTGTATCATGTGCTTTGATTGTATTCATTCCTCCACCAACTCACTCCTTTTTTTCCCTTACCCTTCCCATTACTCCAAGTCTTACTTCTATATCATAATATATGTGTGTGTGTGTGTGTGTGTGTGTGTGTGTGTGTGTGTGTGTGCGCGCGCACGTGTGTATCTGTCTGTCTGTCTGTCTGTCTGTCTGTCTGTCTATCTATCTATGGAAAAGGGAGTCTTAAAAAAGAATTGGTTTCATGTGTCTATATAATATCCAGGATACACAAATTAGAGGAACATCTGATATTTGTTTTTCTAATGATTTTTTTCACTTAATATGACTATCTCCAGTTGTATCTATTTTCCTAGAATAATTTACTTTTTTATGGCTGAGTAAAACTCCATAGTATGGCAAACACTGAGGCTGATTCCATAACTTATTGATGAGTATGGCTAGAATGTGTAAAATGAGCTACAGCAGGGTGAGTAGACAGAGTCATAGTGATGACTTACATTAATTATTTTTTATTGCTATGATCAAATACCCAGTAAGAAGTAACTTAAGGGAGGAAAGGTTTCTTCAGCTATGGTTTTAGGGGGTATACTCCTAATGGGAAATGTCATGGGTATACTCCCAAGACAGGGAAAACATGGTGGCAGGTGGCTTCCTGCTTACATTTTAGTGAATTGTAGGAAAGGAATGCTGGTGCCCAGCAAGTTGCCTTTTTTATTTCACTCACTCTAGGATCCCAACCCATGTGAGTTGCGTCTCATAGAGTGGATTTGACTTTCTCAGCAAATTCTTTCTGGAAGCTCCATCACATACAAAGGCATGCCCCACTAGTGCCCTACATGTTCACCCAATCCAATTAAGCCGACAATTAAAATATACCACCATACTGATTGCTGTGAAGCAGTCGAGTAGTAGAGTAGTACAGTGAAGTCTTCTCATTGATGGCTGTGCAGAGAAGTGAGAGCAGATGCAGGGTATCTTATTAAAATCAGTAGAATCAATTTAAGATCTTTAATTTGAGGGTGTATGAGGAATTTAAGGCCAATAAATTTTTTTCAAAAGCATAATGGTAGGTATATTAGAGTTTTGACACAAGGGCAAGCCTTGATGGGTTGGTGACTTTTACTGTCCTAGCCTAGTATTGTTGTTGCAGATTAATTTCCTTCTTTACTTCACTCTTAGGCTACTATGTCTTTTATGGGATTTTTTCTCCTCTGGGATGAACAAAAGGGAAAACAAATGAGGATGAGATGGGAATAGAAGAAACAGATACACAAGGGAATCATTGTCATTTCTCAATGAATGTGGGCTTTTGGGTTAGTAGTAAAAGAAAACAGTAATTTTCATTATTATGCACAGAAATCTGAAAGCTTTGTATATTTAGTTATTTTCTGTAAATGTTCAAGGAAAGGACCCATGGGTCTGTAGAGTTGGTTAATCATTAGGCACTAGGTTCACTGTGGTGGTAGTATGTGGGTGTGTTAGAACAAAAGTAATCCCAACATTATCCTCCAGAGAATAACAGAAGTGAACTTATTTTTTAAGCAAAACCTGTATCTGGGCTGGTGAGGATTGTTTCCTGCTGTAGTTCTATGACTTTTCTGCCTCTGTGGAGAAAATATCTCTGACCCATATATGCTGTGTGTTTTGCAACAGTGGCATTTCACTTGATACACTGTCTAAAAAGGAGTTAGTTTTAAAAGCTTGATGGCTATACAAAATAAGATTGTTTTTAATTTAAATAAAAAAGGGGGAAAAGCCAAATGTTTCCCTGACAGGAATGAACTGGTCTTAACTTGCTTCTTTGTAATATTCCTTAATGACTTAGATGCTGGAACACAGACTTTGATATCAAAGTTATGGATAAATTACATCATGCTGCCATAGTAAAAGCACCAGGTTTGAATTCCAAGTGATTCTGGCCAAATGGAAAAGAGAGTTCAAAATGGAATGATTTCAAGTATCAATAGAATGTACGAGATGCTGTGTGATTGAAAACAATTAGACATGGAAATTAAAAGAGGCTGAGGACTGAGAGACTGTGGGCTACAGTTTTCCAGACTGTAGCTCTGGAAAACACCAGTAGGCTGATGCCTCATAGTATCTTTTAGATAATAGTGGTTGTTTCATGCCTGCTCTAATGGGAGGCCATGCATGATAACATACATCACAATGACAATGACATGCTTATCTAAGTGATGGCTTTCTTGATTTTGACTGTGGCAATAATGTAGCTATACTTTAGGTATGCTATGGCTATGTTCTCTGTATGTACATAACCAGTCATGACTTAGTAATTTTGCTATTTATAGACACAACATCAAAAGAAATCCATATTTATCACAAGACAAATACAATTTTAAATATCTCAATGTTATGTTCTAAAATTAGAACTTTATTCTCTACAGTCAACTTCAGTGTACATGTTTTTAAGCCAACTATAACAACTAACTACTCACGACTGCCTTTTGATTCCTGTTCTCACTTAATTCTTTGCTTGAGAACCTAACCATGTGGTCAAGAAAACAGTCTGTGCACTAGCATAGGACATTGTCCAGAAAGTTCTTGCCTGTGTCTGCAGCTTGAAGTGCTTGTCTATTTTCCTTTGGCAGGTTCAGAATTTTAGGTCTTGCAATAAGGTTCTTACTCCATTTTGAATTGATTATTTTGTACAGGAAACTATATGTATCTAGCTTTCTTCCTTATATGTGCATATCCAATTTTCCCAACACCATTTATTGTAATTGGCTCCCCACACCCCAGTGTATATCTTTGATGTCATTATCAGAAATTATATAGGTGTAGCTGTGTGGGTTTATTTCTGGATCCTCTGTTCTATTTCATTGCTCTAAATTCTTTTTTATTTTTTAATTTTTGAGAACTTTTATTATTTTTTATGCAACTGTTTTCCTCTTTCTTCTTCTCTTCCTTCCTTCCTTCCTTCCTTCCTTCCTTTTTTTAAAAAAAATCTGCATTTGTGTTTTGCCTGCATGTATGTCTGTGTGAGAGCATTGGATCTCTTGGGACAGGAGTTACAGACAGTTGTGAGGTGCCATGTGGATGCTGGGAACTGAACCCAGGTCCTCTGGAAGAACAGCCAATGCTCTTAACCATTGAGCTGTCTCTTCAGCCACGATTGTTCTAAATTCTTCTGTTCCAGCACCATGCTGCCTTTGCTATTGTGGTTCTTCAGTATGCACAGAGTCCAGATGCTATGATCCCTCTGCTATTGCTTTCCTTATGTAGGGTTGTGAAGACTATAGAAGTCTTTTGTGCTTCCTTATTCATTTTAGCATTTTTTTCTCGTTCTATGAAAGCTGTCATTCTATGAAAGTTGACATATGTTTCTCCATATGTCAACATATGAAAGATTTCAATGTTGACTCTCTGATGCAAGAGTGTAGGAGATCTTTCCATCTTTTAGTCCCTCCTCCAATTTTTTTTCTAGTGTAGATTGACCTCCATTCTTTGATGCTTTGCCTAGTGAGGTGGCAATGTAATCTTGCTTTTCAATTCAGGCAGTCTGAATTTTTAAATAGACATCTTGAAGCCATTTATGCTTAAGGTTGTTACTGAGATATGTTTATCAATTCTTATAATTTTGTGGACTGCTTTCCTGTTAGTTGAATATCTGTGTATAGTTTTCTTCCCTCTGCATTAGTAGTAGGCGTTTGCATGTTTATTGTGTTGGGCATGATAAACTAGTTATCAGTACTTTTGTTGATTTATTCCTCTCATCAAATACATTTTTTGCTGTAGTCGTATGATTGAGATTGTTTCTTTTCCCTCTGTCCTCTATGAATAGCATTCCTCTAAAATTTTGGTCAGAGTTAGCTTAGTGATTATGAATGTCTTAGTTTGTTCTCGTTTTCTTAGTTTGTACTTATTTCACCATCAAATTAAAGATAAATTTGCAAGATTCATGGTTGACAGTTACTTATTTCCAGGGCTTAAAATAAAATATACTTCACTTTCCTGGAGTTTAGGATCACAAGTGACACATTTGATATTCTTCTGATGTGTTTGCCCTTGTAGATGTGTTGGTGTGTTTCCTTGTGTTTTAATTTTTTTAATTTATAGATACTTTAATTAATTTATTTGCATGTGCCACAGTGTCAGAGGGCAGTTTTCAGGAGTTATTTCTCTCCTTCATCACGTGAGTCCCAGGGATTGACCTCAAGTCATCCATCTTTGCTTTACCTGCTGGCCTGCTGAGCCTTCTTGATGGTCCTCCTTGAAGCATTTCATTCTTTTTGTTTCTTTTATGTCTGACATCTTTACTATAATGTACTATTTTATGTTGATTTTTGGTACTAAATACTTCGTGTATTTTGGTTTCATCCCTCTCCATATTTGGGAAGTTTTCTTCTTTCATTTTAGTGAGTAGATTTTGTATTCATTTGGGCTTTATTTTAATTCCTTCTTCTGTGTCCTCTGGGTTCCTGGGTTCTGCCTCTTTATGATATCGCAGAATTCTTAGATGTGTGGTCATGATTGTTTTTCTTTATAGATATCTGAATGCAAAAATCCTAACTGGATTTGAGACTTTTGTGGGTGATGGTATTGCATTGAATGTAGGACTGCTCCTTTCTTACTACGTTAGCCTCGCTTACCTTTGGATGAGGTTTCTCCTTCCCAAGCCCCCTCTCTTTTGGAAAGCTTCTTATACTTTTTCCTTTGGGTATATTTCTAGGAGATGA